>NW_021940651.1:1073561-1112925 GCF_001715985.3 Manacus vitellinus | reverse complement strand
TTCATTCCGGAAGTTTTGTGACTATGCAGATCAGAAGGATGCAAGGCAACTCCCAGCAGGTGCCACCCTGACACCAGTGTGGACAACAGCACTACAGAATCCCTCTGGGAAGAGCTGCTGGTGGTCAATGCCAACAATATATGTGTGCTTTACTTTTTCAAGGAGACAAAAACAACTTTTTTTTCGTCTGGGTAGTGGCAGTTCAGTGCTATCCCAGGCAAACCTAAGAGATCATTCATATATTCTCGTGACTTGTCCTTTTCATATCAAGCATTCTGTAAAGCTCTGCTATTAAAAGAATCCAACAAAAAGCCCTTCTATAATTCTAAATTCCAGGATTTTTTAACCATTAAAGTTACACAATGGAAAATAGAAAATTATCTGCACTTTTACTTTTCCTGTTGCGATGTTTTCTTTTTCTCCCAGCAAATATCTGGAAGTGTCAGAGCATTATTCTTCAGAAAAGATAGCCTGAAGGAGGTAGGCATGCAATTATTAAACTACATGATTTTTCCATTCCTTATCTGTTAAAAAAGCCAAAACAATAAAACTCCCAACAGCAAAAAAATACCTTCATAAGTAAAAAAAGCATCTGTTTCAGTCTTCTAAATAGGTGCCTGAAAAAAAAAGCCAAGGTGTATTTAATCACAAGATCTTCCATGTGAAAAATAAGACATTCATACAGCTACCTTCTTTACCTCCTCCCAGAAAAACAAAGGTAGATGTGTTACAATAGAAATACATATAACTTTTTAAGAAGTGAATGATGGACTGGGAAAAAATACTAGCACATTTCAGAAAACCATGGCAACAACCCTGGTTTATCAATTAATTGGTGAATATTTTACCAACTACCCAAATAGTTGTTGAATGACTGCCTGCAACTGACTGTGACTCAGGAAGGGAAAGAAAACACACCTCTCCATGCTGAAGACAGAGTGCTCAGTGTTGTGTCATGCTTTGATGAGCTCTTCCCAGATCTGTAGTACATCTGCTACCTTGTGAAGTTTCTGAACAGAATTCCTGCGCGGTAAGAAATAAGTACATGGTTTTAAACGGAGGCAAGCAACTTAATGAAAATACAATATGCAAAACAAGGCATACAAATACACATTCAATAGTATTATAGCATTAACTCAGTGAGGACACTAAATTCAACCACCAGGAAAGTAAAATAATCACAACTAATGTAATAACCGTGGCTTACCAGAAGGAAATAGTCCATGTACAGTCGAGGACCCATTTCAACACAGTACAGGTGTTATTTTACAGGGGTAATCCCAGCCAAGGACACTATGAACTATATTGGGGAACTAGATGTCAAGTTACATGTAAAGACTACCCAACAGACCAGCTCTTCTGTGGTGCTAAAGAGTATGGTTTGTGACATGAAAGAAATGGCTCTTTTCTAAGACTAAGTTGAGTAATGTAAGATTAATATTTCCTTCTCTTATTCCTTGTTTCCTTAATCCTACAGGGCTAAGGAATTTACAGATTACATATGTACTTACTGTGGCTACTGTAAATACTTACTAGTCCTGACTGAATCTCTCCATGCAGCCATAATTCAATTAAGAAAATTTCAAGTTGAATTTCAGCTCAAATATATACCCTGTATAGAGACTTCAACAGATTTTGTCTCTTTTGAAGTGGACTTTTCCCATTCCATTAGTTTATTCATGAAACTGTTTCAACACATGGATAGATACTGGTATATTAACAGACAACTTCTTGCTTTGCTCTGTAACTCAATGTTCAAGACATAAAAAGAAAGTGAACATTGAATGGCTAATAATTTCTTGAGCCTTTGGTACAGCAGTTTCATTTAGCCTTATTTTTACAAGTGTGAAATAGAACTGGATGCTTTGTAAGAAGAGAGATTAATTTCAGGAAACACACTGCCTGATTCAAAGCTACCAATAAAAAGATTCCCTGGGGCATTTTAGAAGTTCTTGTAACCCAGTCTGAAGCCAGAACACAATCTGCAGCTATATATATGCAAATATTTCTGGTCTGTCCTGTATTTTAGAAACCATCAGAACTTAAATAAATTTTGAATTTAACATACCCATTTTAATGTTTTAAAAAGCTGTGATAATGATGTCTATGAACAGATTTTTGTATATAATCTTTCTGAGCCTGTGATTCCATAGTGAACTAGTTTTCATAATGATTATTATGTAAAAACATACCCTCCCTTTATGTTTAGTTTTAACAGCCTGCTTTAAATTTTTGAGCATGTTTTTCTTCAATATTTCAGTGAGTCATAGATAAAATTATTAATTAACTTTCCTTACATTTAACCTTTGAGGAAAAAAAGTCCTACAGGTTCCTTTCTGAGGCACTGTGTGATATTAAAATACCATTCTTACTATAAGTTGTACTCTAATTAAACAAATGACCCAAATGGAAATGAAAAATAGGGCACACAACCATTCCTTATTTTGCAGACTGCTCATTTAGACAAGTGCTCCATTGAAAACAGCAGGACTAATCAAGTGCACAAAACACATGAATGAGCGCTGTTAAAAGTGAACATTTACCACCTACAAGCTCTCAAATCTCTTGTGTGACTTGGCAGGATTTCTCCTTCTGAACACCCCATAGAGTGACATAGAAAAGGGTTGTTCTGTCAATACTAACAGTTGGGAAGCGGTTTAAATCTCTTAAACCAAGCCATAGGCTTTCCAGGCTCGGTTCTATCAGGTGCAGCCACTTCCTGCCATGCTGCAGGAGGGCTGCAGTCACCAGGCAGGTGCTGGCTATGCTGCCTGCAGGGATTATGGAGGGAGTAAATAGGAATACAGAAGGTCCTGAAGCAATGACTCTGGGCTTGTCAACACAGAAATGCTCCGGATTGTCAAGGACTATGAGATAATAATGTATGCCTGTGCTGAACCAGCTTGGCTCTTTGTGACAGAGGAGAGAAATGGCTGCTTGTAATGCTTCCTTTCCTGAACTTGCTCGCTGCAGTGCTGCTTTGCTTTTGTTCAGAATTTGTATACCAGAAGCAGTTAGAAATAGCTGTTGGCATATCAAACCAAATACTCACCTCAAGGTAACTTTAAAAATATGTTGTTAGGAAACCTCCATTAAAAAATTAGAATCATGGAACCATAGAATGGTTTGAGTTGGAAGGAAACATTAAAGATCGGCTAGTCCAGTCCCTGTGTTAGGGTGAGGTTCATCTTTCCCAAGTTTGCTCAAAACCCTGACCAACCTGAGCCTGAATATTTCCAAAAATGGGGTATCCACAGCTTCTCTGGGAAACCTGTTCCACACTCATAGTAAGGAATTTCTTCCTTGCATCTAATCTCAGTCTACCTGTTTTAGTTTTAAACCATTCCCCCTTGCCCTATCAATGCAGACCCAGGTAAAAAGTCCCTCTTTGGCTCTCTCATACACCCTTTTTAGGTGCTGGAAGGGTGTTATAAGGTGTCCTTGGAGCCTTCTGTTCTCTAGGCTGAACATTCACAACACTCTAACAGGTCCGTGTCTTTCCTGTGCTGAAAACCCCAGAGCTGGACACAGTACTACAGGTGGGCTCTCATGAGAGGGGCAGAATCACCTCCCTCTACCTGCTGGCCACACTTCATTTTATAGGATACATTTGGCATTTTGGGCTGCAGGTATACAGAGATGACTCATGTACAATATTTCATCCACCAGTACCTTCAAGCCCTCCTTTGCGGTGCCAGTCTCAATCTACTAATCCCTCCATCTGTATCCGTGTTTGGGATTGCCCCAACCCAGGTGCAGGACCTTGCATATGGCCTTGTTGAACTTAACAGGGTTCACACAGGCCCGCCTCTCTAGCCTGCCAAGGTTCCTCTAATTGATTATTTTCCCCCCAGGATACAATTAGAATATTGACATGCTGTTGCAATTTATGATCCCAATAACTGTGAGGCATTGGATCAGTTATTAGTAGTATTTTAATTATTGGGTTGGAACCAATTAGTGTGTGTGTATGTGGGGGGCAGGGCGAGGCCAGCAGCCTCACCGTAGTCTCAAAACTCACACAGCTAGGCTGCAGCAAGGACCTCAAATAGAAAAGCTGTCAATCAGAAAGGGCAGCCTGGGAGCCCGCCCACACCATGCCTCCTAGAGCCTCTGATTGGTTACACCACCCCTCATTCCCACCTGGGAGGCACTGAGTGGGCAGATAACCAGATGTCCAGCTTGGGAGGCGTGGCCACAGTAGCCAAAGCGCATAAATACAGGAGCACAGGGCTTTGTGTGGCTTTTGCCTCTGAGCCCTTGCTATTGCATGTGTGGAACTGGATCTCCATAGGATTCTTTGGTGGTAGCTACTTACTCCTGTTTCTTCTGTAAATTGCTTTCTTTTTTTACTCTTTCTTTCTTCACTCTTTTCTTACTTAATATTTTGGGTAACTTAAAACCAGTGGGTTTGATTCTGCTAAGTTTTGTGGGTTGGCATGTGCTGGGTTGGTGCTTTGTGGAATGCTCTAACTTGGTTGTTTGTCACCCCTTTTAAACCTACATCAAAACCATTATTTTCTTCCTAAAATTAAAAGTGTCTCCTGGGAAAATGTGTGGAGTGTTCTTCTCTTTAGGTTATGTCAAGAACCAAAGTCTCTGCAAAAGTTCGGTGGGCAGAATCTTGGAGTCTTAAATATAAAAGTAATACTCCCAGTATAGCTTGAGGCTTTGGGACTGGGGTCTTACAATAACTTGTCTGTCTAAAAGCCAAAGTGATTTTTACCAGATTAGCCAAACTTTCTGTTTCTGTGAACTTACTGGTAAAGTCCTGGTATGATTGGTAAAGCAGGGTTTTGGTTACTCAGACCATGGGATTTGCTTTGCCAAATCTGGTTTACTGGGGGTTGATGGGGTCCATCTGACAAAGAAGGGAAACACTATCTTTGGTCAGGGAGTTGCCAGACTAGTTAAGGGGCCTTTAAACTAAATTTGTGGGGGAAAGGTACCTATCCATCCCAATCCTGCCAGTCAGATGCCAACACCTGTAATGGATGCCCAGAACAGTGCAAAGGCATTCCAGATATTCCAGGGCCCAGCTCAGGTAGTTAAACACAAACACATGTAGGATAGGGAACAAATAAGAAGAACTAGGGATGTGGGTATGGTATCATTGGCATCATGGAGACGTGGTGGGATGGTTCCTATGACTAGAGCATTGGAATGGGGGTTTTTAGGCTTTTTAGGAAAGACAGGCTAGAGACACAAGGACAGGGTGTGTAGCTATGTATGTCAGTGACCTGCTGGAGAGTGTGGAACTCTGATGAGGAGCCAGCTGAGAGCTTGTGGGTAAAGAAGAAGGGGAGGGCAGGGGGTGTTATAGTGGGGGTCTGCTATAGGCCACCTCATCAGGAGGATGGTGCAGATGAAGCCTTCTCTAGGCAGATAGGAGCAGCCTCGTGCTCTCAAGCCCTAGTCCTCATGGGGGATTTCCTGATATCTGTTGGAGGGACAACACAGCAAGACACAAGCAATCCTGGAGGTTCTTCCAAGTGTGTCAATGGTGACTACCTTACACAAGAAGAGGTGCCATACTGACCTTGTGCTCACCAGAAGGGAAATGTGGTCACCAGGTGGTAAATGTGGTCACTCAGCCAAGGCTGCCTTGGAGCACTACAGGTTGGGGGAGTTTGAGATCCTCAGAGCAGTGAGGAGAGCACACAGCAAGCTCTCAGTCCTGGACTTCAAGAGAGCAGACTTTGGCCTCTTTAAGGATCTATTTCGTAGAGTACCATGGGCTAGAGCCCTAGAAGGCAGAGGACCCCAAGAATACTGGATAAATTTGAAGAATCACCTCCTCCAAGCTCAGGAGCATTGCATCCCAACAAGGAAGAAATTGGGCAAAAATGTTAGGAGACCTCTGCGGATAGATAAGGAGCTGCTGAGCAAGCTCAGTGAAAAAAGAAACTTCAGGAAGTGGAAATGAGGACAGGTAGCCTGGGAGGAATTGTTTGGGAAGTTAGGGACAAGGTTAAGGAAACAAAGACCCAGTTAGAATTGAGTCTGGCCAGGGATACTAAGGATAACAGGAAGGGCTCCTATAGGTATGTTGTAAGCAAAAGAAGGGCTAGGGATAATGTGGGCCCTCTCCAGAAGGAAATGGGAAACCTGGCTGCCCTGGACAAAAAGTAGGCTGAGTTTCTCAACTACTTTTATGCTTCATTCCTCAATGGCAAGTGCTCCAGCCATGCCATCCAAGTCAGGAAAGAAAATGAAGGGACTAGGAAAATGAAGACTCTAAGCCCACTGTAAGAGGGTTCAAGACCATCTAAGGAACATCAATGTGCACAAGTCTATGGGACCCAATGAGATTCATCTACAGGTCCTGAGGGAGCTGGCAGAAAAAGTTACTAATCCATTATCCATAATTTTTGAAAAATTGTGGCAGTCAGGTGAAGTCCCTAGTGAATGGAAAAAGGGAAATATAACCCTCATTTTTAAAAAGAGGAAAACCAGAGACCTGGGAATCTACAGACCATTCAGTCTTGCCTCTATGCCTTGGAAGATCATGGAGCAGATTCTCCTGGAAACTATGCTAAGGCACATGAAAAACAAAGAGATGATTAGTAGCAGCCAACATGGCTTTACAAAGTGGAAATCAATCCTGACAAATTTTATGACCTTCTGTGATGGGGCTACAGCACTGGTGGATGGGACAGAGCAACAGATGTCATCTACCTGGACTTATGCAAAACATTTGACACTGTCTCCAAATTGGAGACATGGATTTGATGGATGGGCCACTCAGTGGACAATGAACTGACTGGATGCCTGCATGCAAAGAGTTGTGGTCATGGGCTCATTGTCCACGTGGAAACCTGTGACGAGTGGTATCCATAAGGGGTCACTACTGGGGCTGATACTGCTCAACATCTTTATCGGTGACATTGACAATGGGATCAAATGCACCCTCAGCAAATTTGATGACCGCACCAAGGTGTGTGGTACAATCAACACACCTTGGAGGGAAGGGATGCCATCCAGAGGGACCCTGACAGGCTTGAGAGGTGGGTTGATGTAAACCACATGAAGTTCAACAAAGCAAAGTGCAAGGTTCTACACCTGGGTCATGGCAATCCCAGGTACACCTGCAGGTTGGATGGAGAATTGATTGAGAGCAGTCCTGCAGAGAGACTTGGGGATAGTGGTTGATGAAAAACTCAGCATGAGCTGGCAGCATTCGCTTGTAGCCCAGAAAGCCAACCACATCTTGGGCTGCATCAAAAGGAGCATAGCCAGAAGGTAGAGGGAAGTGATCCTCCTCTACGCTCTGCCCTCATGACACCCCATCTGAAATAGTGCAAAGTGTTCTGGTACCCACCCCCCCCCCAAAATTAGAAGGGCATGGAACTGTTGGAGCAAGTCCAGCAAAGGACCATGAAGTTGATAAGAGGACTGGAGCACTTTCCCTAGGAAGACAGGCTAAGAAAGTTGGGGCTGTCCTGAAGAAGATTGTGTGAAGACCTCATAGCAGTCTTCAGTATCTGAAGGAGGCCTACTAGGAAGCCAAGAAGGGACTCTTCATTAGGAACTCCAGTGATAGGACAAGGAGGGATGAGTACAAATTGAAAGAGGGAGAAATTAAGGTAGATATTAGGAAGAAATTTTTTACTGAGGGTGGTGAGACAATGGAAGAGATTGCCCAGGGAGGTTGTGGATGCTCTGATCATATCAGTGTTTGAAGCCAAGTTGGATAAGGCCTTGAGCAACCCAGTCTAGTGAGAGGTGTCCCTGCCCTTGGCAAGGAGACTAAATGATCTTAAAAGTCCATTCCAACCCCTTAACATTCTATGATTCTTTGAGATTCTGTGACTGAAAACTACAGGACAAAAGCTGAATATTTCAAAGACCATGGGATTGCAGAGGTCTTGGTATAGCACACAGGCAAAGACAATGTTAGCTTATGTTCCCCTTGCTTAGTTGTGGGATGGAGGAATAGAAGCATTTCTGAGCCCCCGGGCAATGCGACAACACCAGACTCAGCACTGTAATAGCTACTTAGCCTTCCTAACTGACACATTCACATTGCCTGTTGTGAAGAGCAGTGCTTGAATCATGTGCAAGCTGTGTTGTTGAGGAAACAGAAGCAACTTTTGTCCTTTGTTTTCACTTTCCACTTTCGTTTCTCTTCGTTCTTTATTAGTTTCAGTTTAATTGAGATTTGAGTTTTTTTTTTTGGTTTTTCACCAGTGTCCCAGTGGCATTGTTAATTCTGTGGAATTAAATTACTTAATTCTGTGGAATTAAAGCAAGGTGAGCCATATCCCTGAATGGTCATTAAGAGAACCAATTGTTAATTGGTAGCTTTTCACTTCTTTTTTCTATCTATGCTAACATTTACCTTTTTTAAAAATAAAAATTACTTGACAATCCTTTTGTATACCATACCATTATGAGGAATCTTTCCTGCATACATAAAGTAGCTGTAGTTTACTCTAGATTAATCATTTCTGAGGATGTGAACTTCCGTGGCAATTACCGATTAAGTTACTGTGAGGCAAGACTACTTTTCCCTTGGATGAGGGCATCTACAGGAGTGATTAATGTGTTTTAACACTGATGTCACTACTGTAGTTGCTTTGTCTTAACTTTTCTAAGTATATTAGACATGGCCTAAATTTAAGGTCTTAGTATTTTTGTGTGACTAATATATTCAAATCAAAGGAAAGGGAATTTCAGTGCCAATGTGGGAACTTAGACTTCAAATATATTTGAGTGTATTTGAAAATATTGTTTGGCTCTGGAAACACTTGAGGTACGTCACTGGAATTCTGTCACTCTATGTCTTATAATTTCTTTCTTTAGTACCATTATGAATTTCATGGCTGTAACAAGAAATCAAATCTCTTTTCTGTTCTCACTCCCTGTGTCTGATTTTGCCACCTCCTGATAAAGGCCTTCTGTGTCCTTTACATTCCAAAAAACTGAGCAGAACATAACAGGGGTGAAAAAGTTTATTACATCATAAGGGTGATTTGACTTCATGTCACAGTTCAAGGTGCTTTTAGATGTTATACAATAAAGAGTAAGTGTGGGCACTGCCTCACAATACTGGTAGTCCAAGCAGTAAGAGAAGAGGCAACAGATGGACACAGATGGGTAAAGAAGTGCAAGAGATAACGCTGGTCAGTTAACTAGCTAAAATAAAATGAAGCAGCTGTTGAGTTTCAGTGCTAATTTTCAGAATATCAGAGTGCTAATTTTCAGAGCCTTGTGTGTGTGAGAGGGTGTGAGACAATGGATTAATAATTTTTAGCTTGGACCGACTCAAGTGTGTGTGCGTTTGGCAGGGCGGGAAGGGACAGGTTGAATTTTGTGGAAGTGAGGTAATGCCCTATCCCACAGCCCCAGCCTCTGTGAGTCTCCTGGGGCAGCCCTGAAGCAGCTGTCAGTCCCTGGACACTGAGAGCGCTGCCCACACCACACCTTGGAGCCCCTGACTCAGTCCAGGATTGGCTGGCAATCAGAAGTCCCAGCTGGGGGCAGGTTGTTTGGCCACAACACGGCCAAAGCAAATGAAAGCAGCAACATGTACTCTCTGTGCTTGTTCAAACCCTGCCACCTGGACAGGTGGAAGCTGGACTCTCACAGGACTCTGGTGGTAGCTATAATAAGCAATAATACTCTCTTTTTCTTTACTTCTTCTTCTCCTAATCTCCTTTCTTAATATTTTGGGTAACTTGGGACTGAATGGGCTGGATTTTCTTAAGCTGTATGGGTTAGCATGTGCTAAGTCAATGCTTTGTGGAATGCTTTCTTTTGGTTGAATGTTACCCTTTAAAGTTTTGCCAAGTTAAATTAAATTATAGAAGCAAGGTCTGAGTCAGGAGTGCCTTTTTTGTAACTTACTAGGAGAGTTGAGACTTGTCTATGGAGAATGGAAAACAGTAGACTTATTAGGCCTACTTTTCTAATATTGTTGTTTTATCTAAAGAGTGAAGGTTTGCTGAGTGAAGGGGAGTACATAATGCTTAATTCAACTTACAGTTTGTAAGTTAAGTTTTACACTATGTCAAGTGTATACCAAGGTCATGCATTGTGGGACTGTTTATTAACATTTACGTAAATTGTTTGACATTTCTAGTCTGGGTGTTGGAGATAAATGCAGTGTGATCCCACAGTTGGCATTGTACCTCTGCCAACAGAAGGAGGAATCTAGAGAATTGAAAGAATCATGGCACCATACTCTCTCAAGCTTCTGGATTACACAAGAATTTTTATTCTCTCAATCACACTGGTACCCGTGCTTCTTTCAGCTATCTCCCTTGATCAACACTGATGGGTAGGGATTGTTAAAGCAGATTAAGCTGTTGGACGTTAAAACCTTGCTAACGCTGATAGAAAGCTGGACATTTACATGAGCCAGTCAGCACAGTACAGAGAATACTGGCTTGACACTGGCTTCTCACAGGGAGCTACTGTAGGATCACATCATGGAGATACTGCACACAAGACTCCTGTCTTTCAGTACTTAGTAAACCTCATACAAGGTTTATCTGTTTGGCTGTGGAACTCTAGCCATGCAAAACTGTCTTTGAAACCAATCGAGCTGAGGAGATCCCAGCTGCAAAGAGGAGAAACTGTTCAGTGTGCTCCTGGAGTGCTCACTGGGGAGCTTACAAGTGAGGTGCTTTGCAGTATCTACACCAAATGGATATGTAGGCATTGAAAGTGCCTGAGGGTTCTCTACAACAGTTGATAGCACCAGACTAATGCCTGAATGTCTGAATCTTTGCTATTTTTGTTCCAGCTAGCACTTTATTGGTAGCATTTCAGGGGTTATTGGAGTTTGTGCTGAGGGTCACATTCTTGCTATAGAAGAGTATAATGAGAATGTGAAGATGTCTTCTGTACTGATTTTTCTGTACTGTCTTTTTCCTTCTTTACAGCATTTTGTTTGCAGACATTGTGGGGTTTACTAGTTTGGCATCACAGTGTACTGCCCAAGAACTGGTGAAGCTGCTGAATGAGCTTTTTGGAAAATTTGATGAGTTAGCTACAGTAAGTACAAATTCTTATTTCAATTTAATGTATATTTCCTTCTGAAAAATGATGCATGAGTTACATATGTTAGAAATCTGTAGCAGACTGATTTAGCCCTGTGTGTCACGAATTTCTAAAGCTTCCACTTTTTTATTAATGTTCTGGAAAGAAAACAGTCTATTTTAATTGTTTAGGAAAGAAATGTGCTATTTTTAAATATACTTTTCTTTCCCCTCCATGCAGTCCATCAGTGTTCTTTATTAATTTTGTTTACACCAAAATAGAGAAAATATTTCAATATTTACATTTCTATCCTTCTTGGATAAAAGCCCAGAATAATGGAAAATATGAATATTGGCAGTTTGGCATAAAACTACTTTCTCTGATAGTAGGAAGCTAGAGAGTAAAATTTGTTCTTCACAGAGAGCACTTCTTGCCACAGAAATGACAGTAGCTTTTCAGAGACTATTGTAGGCAAAATGGGATCCATATCATAACTGATGCTTATGTTTTGGTTGCTGCACTTACATTGTGCTAGATTCCCCAAGGAAGAGAAAATGAGAGAAATTTTCCTTGCCTATAACTCAAAGCAGCCTAATTTGACAAGAACAATTTGACAAAAAATGAAAGGAATAGATGTGCCAGAAAGTCACACATCTTGTTTCAAATTACATTTAACAAGATGCTGAAAATGTGCTTTCCCCTTGAAAAAAGCAGAACTTCATCAAATCTATCTTATCTGCTAGCCATGTCCATAGAGCCTTCATTGCTGAGAAGTGTCACTTCCACATAAATTATGCTCCTCCACTATCTAGCTATTTTGTCTTCAGACTCTGTGCAGCAGCCTAGAGAACATATTTCTTTAGGCCCTCAACATAAGCAGCATCCACATTTTTTCAGTCCAAACTCACTTCTCCTTGATGCAGTCTTCCACAGGAGAGATCTAAAGCATATGGACATTTTACATCCATATCTTACTCTCGATAAACACCTCCCAATACCCCAAGGAGGAAGAAATCTTCTGCTCCACAAGATGCCAGTGTTGAGGAAGAACTATTCTTACTTAAATGGATTATCATTTGATTGAGTGCTATGTCCTGATGTGCACTAAGTGTTCAAGTCATAACAGAAAGAAACTGTGTGTTGCCTTTTCCCAGGTTAAGTAGAAGATTAACTTAGATGCTGAGTAGAGATGCAATGGAAGTATAGGGTTTTTTGATATGAATTTATACATACTCATAAGCCTTTGTGTAATCATTTGATTACTGGAACTACTGGCAGTGTCTCATAGAGACCACGGGTCCCTAGCCCAGAGTGCTTCATAGATGGATACTGTAGAAGCAAAATGGACTTCCATGTGGATAGTCATTGGTAAGAGCTTAAATGGCTTAAGAAGTTCAGATAGGCTCCTTACTTTAATTTCATTTTAATTTCATAAGTGAATTTCATCCTTCAAATGTCAACCAGACATCTAACAGGCTCTTTTAAAACTTATAATGCTGTCATTCATGGAGTCTTCATAGACATGAAACACATGGCAGTGTAATAACATGGAAGTACTGTGACACAACACTAGATTTCATATGTGCACACGGAAATGCATAAACCTATGGCATGTGCAGCATGGCACTGAAGCCAGGGATATGGCTACCCTACCATGCTTGCTTCCTTAGCAGTGGCCATGTGCTACCAGCTAGAGGCATCACTGACACCTGAAGGCAGGGTACCAGGCAGATGCCAGCTTTTGGTGTGAGGTCAATTGTTGGTCAGGGAAGAAGCAGTTCAGAGTTAGCAGAGGAGCTAAAAAACCTTAGATTATCTGTTCAGCCTCCAAGGATTCTTTTTCCAAATTTTGAAATAGATCCCATGGTTTCTTTCAGCTGTGTGAGGAAGATTTGCTATTTAGTTGTACTTCTGGCTCAGATTGTGCTGTATTGAGGTGTGATTAAGGAGAGAATGTACAAGTTTTCCTTAGTGCCTTGTGATGTGATTAAGGGAGACTTGTAATTGTGTCTCCTGCAGTCAGAGAAATGTGCTGAGAAGTGCAATTTTTCAGAAGGTTTCTGATCTCCTGGTTAAAGCAGCTTCTAGATATTCATTATTAGGTCAAAACAGAGGACTGGACTGATTTTTATAACTATGCTGTACTTTAGTATTCAGGATGATTAAGGAGGAAACTGTAGGGACTTTAAAGAGAAGTGTAACAGTGATAGATATGCTCACTGTGGCTACTAAAGTGTGATCTGTGAGTGTGCAGGCTGTGTGGTGCTGTTTCTTGGGAAGCAATGTCAACTGGAAGGGGCAGTTTCTGACAACCTTTGTTAAAACAATTGCCCTGTCTTAAAAATGTAATGCTTAAAAAGAATCCCTGTCACCACTGTGGGAAGTGTAATAAGTGTAAGGCAGCATATATTGGCTGGGAGCTTTGTTAAGAGTCTTGGCACATTGATATGTTGTAGGAATAGTGAGTCTTTGCTTTTTGACAGTATAGTTCTGCTAAAGTTTGTCCTTCTGACATTTAGAAGCTGGTTTATGCTTTATATCATTAGTTATTTCTCTCTTTCTATATGTTGTCTTTTTGGGGTTTTTTTGGTCGGGCATATAGTTTTCCTGTCTTTGAAATGCCGCATCTTTTATTTTTAAGTCACAACAGCGTCAAATATAGTTACAGCTCATGAAAGGGAGTTCTGAAGGCAAACCGTAGATTTCAATGTATTGTTATTCAATTCCTTTGAAAGCATCCTTGTGCATTCTGTAAATAGAGAGGGGAAAAAAACTCCTGATCTTACTCCCTACTAGAACTGATATGTACTTTTATCATGTCCTTTCACTTCATTCACCTCAAGAGAAAATGTTTTTTAAACACTTATCTTGCATAGTACATTTTACCTTGTAAATCACTGAGTCTTTGAACTGTGCTAGAGAAGAGATGGTCAGAACACAGTACTTAAAATCACACAATTATAGAATATCTTGAGTTGGAAGGGACCCATAAGGATCATCAAGTCAAAACCCCTGCTCCTTGCAGTATTACCTAAAACTAAACCATACAACTAATAGCATTGTCCATATGGTCCCTGAAAATGATGGCATGGTTTCTGTTTTCACAATAGCACAGTTTGGTTTCTTAAAGAAACAATCTTAGATAATCATGTTTTATATAGGATTTTGTGGTCTCCTCAATAACTTTTGAGTCCTAGGGCCAACTTCACGCACTTTGAAGAAAGGAATGTGAGTCTCAAAAATATAAAGCTCAACAAAAATGAATGTCAATACTAGTATCCTTGCAGGAGTGCAACTTCATCCTAGTCAGACATTAGAGAATCCACGTGAGGAGACACTGTTATGAATGCCTTGGGATTCATTTGTATGTCTGGTTACTGAAGTCTTGTGATGTCTTTAGGCACCCTGATATGAGCATTTTAGATAAGTCTGTCCATGCAACGGTTCCCTTGAGACTGTGGGACTGTACATAACAACAGCAAGCTACCTTCCTGAACAAACACAGTGGGTGAAGTTTCTGGTAAGGCCCATGACTAGTTCAAATAGAAAGAACTATTTTGTATTGATTTCTATTGGATTTTGTATGCTGTTCAGGCTTAGTTTACTTACTTCTGGCAGTTACTTTGAAGTTTTTTTGTTTCTTCCCACTAAACAAGGGTAGCTTTGTGAAATCTCAGATTTTGTCCTGCTGATAGTCATTCTGTATTACATATTATCAATAAATGCTTCAAGTAACTGATCTTTGCATGAGGTCTTCAGGTGCCTTGCAATCAACCTTTGATACTATAGCTCGCTTTCAGTTTGTCATTCTTTAGCTTGTAAGAGTGACACATTTTAATCAGATATAATCATTTGCATTATGCTGGTTTTATGTTCCCAGGGAATTTCTGGACAGATGACACTTAGACTGAGTGCCTTGTTAATTTAATGCGCTGCATATGTCACTGCATTTTCTCTTTATGCTTTAACCGTGGATTTACTGTGAACAAGGGAGATTCTCAGGGCTGCAGTTACGCAAGTAACGTCACATAGAACTGCACATGCCCCTGCTTGGGAACTGTCATGGTCGAAGCTCTACTATGTTGCGATACAGTTTAGACACGCCCAAAATATTTTACTTGTAATAAATTATCTTAATAGAAAAGAGGAGGCATTTATTCAGCACTCTGTGTTGTAATCAAATAGGTTTGATTTTTAGACATATTTTTTATTTTATTTAATTGCTCTTTTCTGTGTTAGATTCTTCTCATTTACATCCTGCATCTAGTCTACATGGAGAATTAATTATTTGTGTTTACACATTCAGTTATTTCCCTTTCAACTTCCATGTTACTGCATCTTGGACTTCTAAGACTTTTAATTTACGAGTAGACAAGGATAAATGAATTTCAGGCGCTTTTCAAAAGATATCACTAGAAGAGGATATTGATATTCTGAATGAAAGATCTTACTTTGTGTCACTTTTGGCATCTCATCTGTTAGGTGGACTGACACACACCACTTCCTTGTTCTTTCCATTTACAGTTATGTATACCTTGAGGTTTTGTCAGTATTTGTAGGTTGAGTTTATTTTTATTTTTTTTTCCATTTTAATTTAGTATCCTTCCCTGATTGCCTTCTTAGCATTTAACAATTTTTACTTTACATATTTCAGTGTTACTGAAGTGGCCTTTTGTCCCTCTTCAGGCTTAAAGATACTGAACTAAAAAACATCGTTTCTGAGAGCCTTAGGCAAAGAGTCAGTAAGTGATATTTTTAGTCATCTTGTGTGTTTTTTAACTGTGTCAAGAACAGTCAGTTCTTTGCTGAGCCTTGAACTAGCTTTTCCGCAAAGCAGTCACTCTAAGAAATTGCTTCTATTGCATCTATAGAATGCTTTTAATTTTTATTAAGATAATTATGATGTATATTTAAAATATAAAATGAACAAAGTTTTGTGGGCTGGCTTAGATGGGAAAGTTAGTCCTGGAAAGCATAGGTATAAACATACAGTGTGTAACCCTTCTTTGTGGAAATTGGTGTACACTTGCGTGGGAGATATATATAAAGGCTAATTTTAAGGAGAGTCAGCAGAGACACAGGATTACACTGAGGCAGATCATTGACATAAGCTTGTATCCAGTTCTAAACAGCCATCTGGAGAGCTCTCTTAGAGAGACCTAAGGAAGTAAACTTTTTTAAATTAAAGTGGTCTTAATGAACAGACCTGTGACTCTATAGGATCATGAACTAATGATGTATGCATGGTGTGAAGCTAAAAAGTGTCTGGGGGATAGTTTTCCAGGGAGAAAATTAACATCACACGCTTCAAGTATTGTAGGAACATATAAATGGGCAAGTAGCACAGAGATTAGATCTTGCCTATTATACGGTATGTTTTAGGTAAGAGGATACTGTGCTTGGTATGCTAATTCTTTGTCACAATTTGTGTCATAATTTGTATGCTTGTGGTAAATTACCAAATTCTTCCTGAGTTTGTATGCTGCAAATCTGAGGTTTGCATCTTTGTATATGACTGTATTGGATTATTCCAATCAGCTTCAGTTGCTTGAAGTGTGGGCATTGTACTGAAACTGATTATTTTGACTATGTAGTTAGCATAGAGAAAGATATTTCTGGAATCTGGAAAACTAACCATTTCTTGAAATTTAGAGCTCAATTTTTCAGTAGTTTATAATGTATTTGCTTTAGGCTTGGTTCTCTTGGGATATATCTCTTCATAAAAAGACAGAATCTAAAAGGATACTTAATAAAAGCTAGGAAGGAGACAATCATGCATGTCGGTCATGATGATCATGTAAAATATTCTTGGTAAAATCCTTTTTCATTTCTAAGTAAATTAATATATATGACTGTTTCATATGTGTCTCATTCTCCAGGACTAAAAACATTTAACATTCTAGTTTTGTAAAATTACCCTCCATATGGAGGAATTTATTGTGAGAGTGGGAATGCACAGAAAAGTTAGGCCGAGAAACCAGTAGGTTATTGCAGGTCAGCATATAAAATTGCCAATAAAATTGAGGGAAAGCATTTGAAACAAAATGTTGTCCTTTTTATAGCTATCCTGAATATTTCTGCATTTGTTTATGAATTACATGGCTCCCATGATGGTAGGTAATTTGTGATGATTTCACAAATGCATTACTAAATTACAAGCTTATGTATGCTCATCTGAAGATAGCCTACTTCCCTCAATCAGAGCTTATCAAGTCATTTTCTGTGGCACCTCCTGTACTGTAACCAAATTTGTTTTCCTTTCCTATTTTCTGCTGCTCTGCAGAAGCTCTTCTTGTTAAGTCTATACAAACTCTTACTGTAGTAAGTATGTCTCCATTACTCTGCTAAATTGAACTATGGAGTATTGCATTTAGCTCATTCTCAAGGTTCTTTATGCTGGGACTAGCAGATGTGCAAGAACTAATGTAAGTTGATAAAGCTACTATTTGCAGGATTTATTCCATTAAAAGGTTATGAAAATAGTTGTTTCAATTTTTAAACCCACAGTTCAAAACCTGGGTAAAAAAATGGTAAAATGTGTTTGTAGTAATTGACAGGGTTCAGTGAAATTTTCTAATGGGCTGGACAATTTTCATAAGTGTATTAGCAGTATTGGCACACTGCAATGTAATTGAGCTGGTGGTAATTTCCATGTCGCTTCATTATACTTAGAAGTTGATTACAAAGCTTATCCAAGGTGGCTTCAATAATCTCTCACATGTTGTGGCCCACATCCAACATAGTTACTAAAATAGATTTGGATACTACGTGTAGAAACCATATTGGTAAATCTTTTTCGTTTTACTGAAAAAAACCCTCCAATTTGATAAGGGAAATTATTGTTTGTCATTAATGAAAGTTGCAGACGGTATGAATAAACTCTGCATTCAGCTCTGGGGCCCCCAGCACAAGAGAGATCTGGACCTGTTAGCATGGGTCCAGAAGAGAGTAACAAAAATGATCAGAGGGCTGGAAAATCTCTCCTGTGAAAAAAGACTGAGAGGGTTGCTATTCAGCCTGGAGAAGTGAAGGGTCCAGGGATATCTCATTGCGGCCTTTCAATATGTAAAAGGGGGCTTATAAAGACTTTATCAGCATCTCTAGGACAAAGGGACAAAAAGAGTTTAATCTGAAAGAGTACATTTAGATGGTATATAAGGAGGAAACTCTTTATGATTAGAGTGGTGAGACACTGGCACAGGTTGCCCAGGGAAGCTGTGGATGCCTCATCTGTTGAAGTGTTCAAGACCAGGTTGCATGGGGCTCTGAGCAACCTGGTTTAGTGGAAGGTGTCACTGTCCATGACAGCTGGAACTAGAAGATCTTTAAAGATTCAGTGATTCTATGATTTTCATTGAATTGGTTTTTAGAAGTTAGCCTAAGTAGGCTCACTTTTCATTGTCATAGAAAGAGGGTCCTTTGAAAGGGACCCTGAAAGTAGAGCTTTAATGAGCATTTTGCATGTCAATCTAAACCCATGTTTTCATCTTTTTCTGCACTTAACTGTATCTTTTGAGAATACTGCTACAGTTTAAAAGACTTTCACTTGGTTGTCCTTTCCATGGAATTATTTTAGTTTTGTTTTTTTTACTAAAGCTCTTTGATGCACAGAACAGTTACAGAGCTGAAGGGAAAAAATAGAAAGGTTTTCTTAATGTTTTGTTTAATTTTATAAGGAAATTAAGTAAAAAAGTGTAAATCTCAAAAATTTAAAGTGTTCTCTTAAAAAGAATCTCTCCTTGCCATCATGCAGTGAGCTTAATAACTTGGTATGGTATTGCTCAGTTACGCTGTACAGCCTTCCAGCTAACACCACCCAATTCATTGCCTTTTCTTCTATGACCCTGAAGGAGGTGATTTGTCCTTCACCATTTCTTTAGCAGTGGAATACTGTACTTTGTCCTTCCAAAGGCACTTGGATTAGTGACCATACCTTTGCATAAAGGAAGGAGTAGTAATGCCAGGAAAAGGTTTTACCACCCATATATCTTCTACTGGTCTGTATTCAAATGTTTTGAAAGAGGGGGCTCAAAACTGGTGTCTGGCCCATGTCTGTGAGGCTGAGCCACCTTGGTTAGTATATCAGTACTCCAGAGAATGAATAAAAAAATTTGCACTTATGCCATATGTTTATATATGCAAGAGGGTGTAAGTAAATTTGTGGAACTGTGTGTCTACATGTTGTACGTGCAAACATGCACGTATGTATGGATGGATTGATATATTTATACAGTATGATGGTCAAAATATAGGTTTTTATGGTTCTGCTCCAATCTAATGAAAACTATAACAAAATTGAATAGATACATAATTTCGTATTCAGAGGATGTAGCAAAAAATATGATTCTTTCTGTAAGTGTCTTTTACATCTCTATACACATCTGTAGTATATGACAACTTTCTATAGTGACTCAAAGCTTTCTAATCCAACTTTCCATTGAGATTAATGGCACTTTGGGATAAAGTGCTATAAATGTTAAATTTTGCTGCATATGCTATATACAGAGAAAATAAGTTGCAGTGGTAACAGTGGCGAATCCTATCTTGTCCTCTCTCAAGACTTCTTTGGAAGCGGAATGAAGTTCTAGGTTTGTGGAGAGATATAAGCAGCAATGCAATTCATTATTCTTTTACATCTTTGGGAAGTTTTAGAGGAACTTTGCATTTTTTCCCCCAATAGTAATTTCACACAGTAATAACAAAGAAAGGACTGTTACTGTGATGTGGTTAGCCTGGATTATTGAATTGTGGCTTGAGTTCCTGAGGAAAAGAGGAACAGCTTGTATAAACGAGTGTAGTTCCCCTGAAACACATAATGCCGTGCCAACTAATATTTCATACAATCTCTCTCTTCTAGAGAACATCTTGACTGTATGCTTATGCTTATGTGTTTTGCTGGGAGAATCTGACAGCTTCTTTGCTATTTCTTTGAGACAACCTATATATATATATATACACATATATATATAAAACCTTTTTACAAACTGTAAAACCT
Source organism: Manacus vitellinus (assembly GCF_001715985.3). NCBI lineage: Eukaryota > Metazoa > Chordata > Aves > Passeriformes > Pipridae > Manacus > Manacus vitellinus. Next base: position 1,092,944 of record NW_021940651.1, on the reverse strand, counting down.
TTGCCCTTTTTATTAAAAAATAACCGTATCCTGAGTATACAAAACAACATTTGACTTCTATGGTACAAGAATGTAGAGTAATGGTCTGAATTCTCAATATTTCAGTCTAAGTTGACAGACTTCATTCTTTCTGCAAAATGCATTAAATAAAGAACTGCAACAACAGTAAAACCCCAGTTGTTTGAAACAGAAGCCACCCTCCTTTGTTCTACCTAGCAGATGGATAGAATGAACTGCTTTACAAAGTGCTTGTCTGAAAGTATAAAGAAAGCTCTTAGCAACTTTGAAGTATCCTCCACTTTCCAAGCTGGGCTTCTGCTACACACTGGCAAATCCTATGACTGAAGTAGTGCTGGAGGGATTTCTCCAGATCCACTTGGAAACGTCTTAGTAAGGCACCGCAGGTGGGCAAGCTGCCTGGCTAACACAATGCTAGCAATCTCTAGTACTTTCTAGCATGTGCATAAAAACAAATTATCAGTTGTTTCTATACAGACATTGCTTCTATCAATTGTAACTAGAATTTGTAACTAAATACTTAAATTCTACACCGTCACAAATGTGAAAAATATTGACGAGTCAGGAGCATCTTTGGAAGTTGCTGAGGGAGCAAAATGACAGAGAAGGAGTTTGTTTTATTAATTTGCTTATCAATCCTTAAAAAGATTGCTTTTACAAAGCTGTACTGTGACTCCTTCCTGGAAGTCTCCCTTACATGTCAAGAAAAAAAAAAAGAAAACAAACAATTTTTCTAGAGATTACTGTATATTAACTGACTATTAAAAATCAGGACAGTGAGGATAACATCTGATAAGGAACAAGCAGAGTAGTTGTTTAACCATATGTCTTCCATCAAGATAAATATCTTTCAAGAAAATACTGTAGCAATTATTTTCTTTTATTTCTCTCCTGCACAAATAATAAATTGACTTGGAAAAGTGGTAATGGATTAAGCTCTGTTTTGTTTTTTTTTTTCTTAAACTGCCTACCAGGCTTTTACCAAGTTGTTAGAAATGAGCCATGTGGGAGATAGACACCATTAGGAGAAATCACTGATTGATTAACACGTATGTATTGTTCACCCCAGGTTACTGAAATGGTTTTTATGAATAGCTTTCCTATGGGTCAAATAGACATTACCGGGCCACAAATCATACATACCAAATGTGAAGATGAAAAGGGCCTTATAGAGGATTTTAAAGTGTGGGCCAAAATTGAATTTATTTTGGAAAGCAGGCTTCAGCTTTAACTACTGAGTACCCTCTACTGATTTAAGATTTGCCCCCCCCAAAAAAAGGCTTATTTTGACAGTATAAATTAGTGCTATCTAGTGAAAAACTTTTTAGTTTCTATTAAAAAACATAGTGATTTCTGTCCAAAAAACTTTAATTAGAAGGACTATTCTAATTGTGTCAAGATAGATTTTGAGATCTGCGTATTACTTTGTGTGCATCAATAATTATTTTACTTACATAATACCATTCAGCCAAGGATCTCAAAAAAATCTGTGAAAAATTGGTGAAGCACTTTTTAACTGTAGGCTGTGGAAATACTCTTAAGGCCCTGGTGATAATCCTTTTAAAATATGCTTGTATTCATTGAAATATGTATTAGCAATGATAATTAGGGTTATATTTAAAATCCTACTGTACAGCAGAAGAAATGTTAAGTAGTCACTATTGGAAAAGCCTTTTCTACTATTTAAGCATACCCATAAAGACAGCTCTCTTCTTTGATTTGAGATCTGAATTTGTTGCCTAATTTATAAAAAGAAGTAGACAAACCAATTGTCCCAAACAGTGGTAGCATGACTTCTTCCATGTGTAAACAGAGGTAATTCACATTATATAGTATTTGTTCAATACTCCGTACCATTACAACAAAGAGAGATGTGAATGCCTGCTGCTGGAAGAGTGTGTAATCAGAGAGGAAAAGAATACTGTAGGCATAACCATTGCTTCTGAGCTGGAGTATGGATAATGATGTGGAGAGTGTGGTTAACTCAGAAAGGCTTTAATTATTGTAGGCAGGAAACCAGATGAGAATATGTGCCTGTATGAGAAACTGAACAAGTATAATTCTATGATTAGGTATTTTTTTTCCAGAAATTTTAAATTCCGTTATCACCACCACTCTTTTTTTTCCCCTTTCTATGTTACTGAAGTCAAGCCTGTATAGAACACTGCTGGGGAAGGCATCAAATTTCTTTTGATCCCCTTCCATCATATTCATTATAGTTAATTTTGCATGGTGCTTACTGGCATAGTCCCACTAAGTGGGATTTATTTAATAAGTTTATTTACTTTTCTGTGCCGAAGTCTAAATGGGTAGAAGTTACTAGTTACAAAAGAAATCATCTCTTCGTGTCTCCTCATAATTTATTAGTTAAAGGTACTGCTTTCTTAAAGGCATTTTGTTATGTGCTCTCTGTTTAGAAATGAACTTTCTGCTCAGACTGATGTGGCAATCATCACATGTCATGATTGGTTTTTTAAAATGGGAGAGATTTAGCCAGATATCTTTGGCTGTAGAAATTAAATTTCATGCAAACATGAGATAAATTTAATGGTAATGCAAAGTGACTGTAGCTTCTGATCTGCAAGTCTGTCATACTAATCATAGTGTATTGTAAATTGTGATTTATGAATAGGTACTGTACAAATGTGTGTACCTTTACAGATAAATACATAATCTTTCCTGTTAAATTTGAACTGAATTTGAAACAAAAGCCTCCCAGAGTGCAAACATTTCAGTAGTGGTTTGGTTTCTGTCCTTTGGTTCGGGTTCATAGAGAAATGAATTCTCATTGCAAATCTTGAATTCATACTGACCCAGCATGTGGGCAAGGCAATAATATTCGTTCGGAACTATGGTTTTAAGCAGTGTTAACCCCCATGTGTGTTGAACAATGCAGGGATGATGATGTCCAGTATATATGCGTCTATTTATAAATAAATAAACAATATGTATATGTCAGCTGTTGGGTACAGGGAACCCAGATTTCATGAACTGCCAATTACTTCATTTGACCACAATGATTGCATAGTATTAGAGAAGATATTACCCTGTTAATATTGGAATATTTATATGAACAGTAAAACTTTTCCCATTCTGTTTTTATGAAAGGAAAATCATTGCAGAAGAATAAAAATCCTAGGGGACTGTTACTACTGTGTATCAGGATTGACCCAGCCCAAAACAGATCATGCCCATTGCTGTGTTGAAATGGGACTGGATATGATTGACACCATCACGTAAGTACCATGCATGGTGAATCCAGACAGGAGTGCAGCAACAACTTCTATGTGGCGTTCAGGAAGTGTGTTATTAGAAAAACAGCAGTTTCTGCTAGCGCTGCCCACCTGGCAATTCACACTGTTGCATTCAGGTCACAGGATACTGATTTTAGGGAGGGTCATTCTAGACATTGATTTTCCACTCCATTTAATGACTGTAAGGAGTAAATGCAAAAGGATGAGTATGTAGAGGCACATACACATACTGATCAGGTGGCAGAAAGATACTGGGAAATAACAAAATATGCCTATTTCTAATTGCCACAAAGAAAGGAGTAAAATTTCTTGTTTTGCAGTGATAAACATAGCTGATTTTGCGCACCAGTATGTAAACTCGAAACCAGTCCTGACGTATGCTTGTTGTATATGTGTTTGTAGTCTCAAAAACTTAGCTTACTGATATCTCCTTTTTGTATGTTGTGTTTAAACCTTTCATTTATTCTGCTTTTCAGAAATATAACGTGAAATTCACTTTGCTGCTCAGAAGACTTTTTTTATGGTTGAGAGCTCTGCATTGATCATTTTTTTGCCAAGGCAAAAAATATGAATGTTAGAGAACTGTGAATAAGCTTTTAGTGAGAGCTGGATATCTATTTCATTGCACAGGAGGGAACGGATACAGATGGAAATTTTCTTCACTGCTGTATTGCTCTGTGTTTGTGGGCATTTGTGTGTATGTGCTTTATAGGGAGGCTATAGGAGGGAGTGCACATCTGTATTAATTTCTGTGTATAATTAAATACTGTTCAGCACAGTGCTACTATGTTAGAAATGAGCTCGTACAGGTGTTTCCCATCAGGAGCCTTAGCTTGTTCTGCACTGGAAAGTGTTTGACCACTGCTGAAATTAGCCAGGTATTCTTGCTCTCTTTTGTCATCTGGACTGCTGGGAATGTGGAATTGGCTCAAGGTTCTTCTTCCCCTCACTTAATCCCTGAGCTTATCCTTTGTACACAGAAAGGATCTGCCTTCTCTGTGAAGGTGAACAGAACATAGTGTAATCTCAATTTAAAAAAAAAAAATAAATAAATAATGAAAAAATAAAATAAGCAGTCATAAAACTTATGAATTCAAATTATGCAATTTTTATTTGGGACATTTTATCTTCTTTCTTAAACTTTTGTGGATTCATTGATGTTTCTTTGTAGAGGGCTTGAAAGCCTACAAAAAAGGAAGAAGTACTTAAAGCAATCAAAGGCTATTTCTCATTTCTAGCTCAATCCATGTGTTTCTATTATAATATCAAGAAGACTACCAGCTGGTATCCAACTCTGGATGAAAGGGGGAAGTTAAAAAAAAAAAGTGACTTTGCATCTCATGGGACTGATAAACAAAAGCTAATAATCAAACCAATAGAAAATAAAATGTTGCTTTCCTACTTCAGTCAGAAGCTCCTCACTTGTCCTTTTCATTTGGTAAACATATTATAAAAATACCTCTCAGTGTGAAGAGTTGCGTAAATGAATCCATATTCTCCCTCATTCAATGAAAGTTCATCATGTTTGTAAACATTGTAAAATTGGTAAAATACTTTGTAATCTATGAATCTATAATTTATGGTAGTCTATGATGCTATAAAATCCCAAAAGAATATGTGTATTCTTTCAGTAGTATATGGATACTTATATGACTTTCAGAAGCATTATAAGATACGTACCACCAAGATGTAGGTTTTTTCTGTGAAATCAAAAAATAGAAACTTCTGGTTCCTGGTTCATGGTTCTGTGATTGGACTGAGTTGAATGTTATAATGTGTTTATTTAAATTGATACATTCCATTCACTTCATATGCTGTATAACTGTTATTAAAGTATCCCGCAATATAGTGCTGTGAGTATCATCTGAGAACATAATTTCCGAAGTATTAAAAAAACCATAAAATTGTCACAATTTATCTGCCGTCTTCAAAGTGTGTTTTTCAAGGGCACAGTTAAGGTCAGACCAGAATCATTATGGGACAACCTTCTTTTTTCTTAAAAACCCAATAAAACAGATAGTACTACCTTCTCTTTCAATTCCAAAAGAATTTCTTCTGCCCATTGTGTCAGTGCCTCAGTACAGGCCAGGTGTTTTTTCCATTTTAGAGTCACTTAAACCACCAAGGCAGTAAGCAGAGTTACATGTTTCATACCACCAATGTTGCTTTCACTATATGAGTTTCAACTGTCAGGTTTTTGTCAGTAACTTATACATTAGAGCCTCTAATATGTCAGGTATTGGTCTAACATGGCAGATGTTGTCCTAACCTTGGCTATGGACAGTGTGCTAGGCCAAGCACTCTCTTCACCTTATTTAAATTGATTGCCACATTTGAAGGTTCCAGTCTTATGTGCTACCATGTTTTACCTTCTGAATAGATATATTTGATAGCTGATTGCTTTGCCCACCTAATCAAGCTCTTCCCTCTCTCTCTCCTCCAAAAACTGTCTAGAATTTTTGTTTAAGCTAGTGTTATGGGGACAGATTTCCACATTCTTAATTATAGTTTATCTTTCCTTACAGAGCACTTCATCAATGAATATAAATTATATTAAACAATTCTTCAGTTCAGTGCAGAAATTCCTCTTAGGAGATGAAACATGATGAAATGAGGGAGTAATTCAAATGCATTCAATAACACCACAGGAAAAAAACTGATCTGTGATGTTTCCAGTTGGAAATAAGGAGAGAATCTGGGTGAACAGGATATAAATACTAGATTTTGGACTGGGTCAAAATACTGGGGTTAACATTCATGAACTTCTCAAAACTTTAATGGGATCCAGTAATCATTCCTATTGTCACGTAGGAATGTGACAATTTCTTTTCATGCTAGTTCTTCCCTTGATGTCTTACTAGGTTGCACCTCTAGCTGCATCACTGGCTATGTGTACAGTAGCACTTGCATGGCATGATAGGAGCATATCTGTAGAACACAGCAGCTGCTACTGACTGCTTTAGTTTAACCTACATGTATTACAGTGGAGAGAAGAGGGAGTATTCCTTTAGAATAAGTCTCATCTGCCTTCTGATTGAACATTTCTGCTGCATGTGGCCTTTGAAGAGGTCTGAAAGAAAGTGTCTGTGAACCCTTGCTTCTTGAGAACTCCCAGTGGAGTTTATCAGCTTTTCTCTGTGTCATATAGGTGATTTTATCCCATACAGATGACTCCACCTAATATGAATGACTCCACCAGTTGTCATGTAAGACCTCACATATGGAAGTTGGGCTTATTTCGCACCTGCACATTGTGTTGCTGATTGGTTGCAGTGGTCATTAGAGAAGCTGATGCTCGAACTGTCTTCTTCTTATGGGCTTGGTCATCAGATGACCAAGGGCACTGGGGAAGGGAGAGGAACTACAGTAGCCAGCTTGAGGAATTTGAATGGAAATATCAAGTTTCCCTGGGTGATATTTTGTATGAGGAAGGAGACAGAAACATTAACTTTCCTGATGTCAACACCATTGAAGCTTTTCCCCATGTCCTCCAGAGGTCCCAGACCTGGAAAATTTTAAACTGGCAGGAGTAAATTGACCTTGAGTTCTGGGAGAACCAGCAGCTGCCTTTCTAGCAATGCAGGAAGCTGTCTACTGGTGGTGAAAGCCTAGCCAGCTTGCATCTCTAGCAGCCCTTCACAGCCCAGACTCTCTGCCCTAGTGCTCTGCTGCCATGCTGCAGCTGAGCAACACTCCGTGAAAGTGTATGTAATTGAACAAAAATCATATCTATACCTTAAAACAGGAACATCTATTTCTATGCAGATATTTTTAGTCCTAAAGAAAAGCCCTAAATAATTATAAGAAATGGGATGCAGGGCTTATTTTCTCCCCCTTCAAATGCTCAGGAGCATAGGTCTGGAGCTGTTCTGCAGATGATTTAAATTACTTTGATGGCTTGTAGCAGCACATGAAATATTTGTAGCTAAGGAGAGAACTAAAATTTAAAGGCTTTGTAGGATACTTGAACTGTCAGGGTAGATGGTTGTCTTATTAGTCACTCACATAGACTCTACACACATCTGGTTTAAAAAGAAACAGTTTTTTGATTTCCATGTGTTTCTGGGTCTGCTTTTGTGTTAACATTTGGAAAACTTTTGAGTATATTGTCCATGAATCTATGAGAAAATAAGTCATAATGAATAATTTATTTGAGAAACTTCTTTTTCCTATTCATGGCTTGTTTGTGAAGTGCTGGTATTTTTTCAGAAATGTATTTATAATTTAAAATGCTTCATTGGACATTTTTGTGATTTTATTTCAGAAATGTTGGTGTTTGGGAATATGATCATGGTACTGCTCTGAATTTATATGTGAAATCTATTCTTTATATATTACATAATATTTCTCATTTTTGATAGTTCAGTGAGGTATATTCATGGAAATTTGTCTGCATAAAAGTCACACAGGTCTTCAAGATAAATTCAAAAAATGTAATGTTCATGAGCTTTTTTCCTACTCAAATTTGATAATGGTGAAAGCATCCCTGAAACACATTGTAGCTTCTGGGGAAGATGTAGAAATGCATTCTCAATTTAGATTTTTTACTAAGTGACTACTTTGGGAAATCTTTTATTCAAAACATGAAGGGTTTTCAGATTCTGCTTTATGGTTCATTGATGCATTACACAGTTCAGCTTATTTAACAAGGAATATGGTCAGCTATGTTGTATTTCTCTTCTAATTTCTTGCCATGTACTTTTTGTTACTCTATTCAAATTTCTAAAAGCAGATTAAATTTCCCCCACTCAGTCAAGCCAGCTGGGACAAAGCAATGTTAAAAGTCTGGAGTGGACTTTACCAGTGCCTGAATTTCACTATCTTTCTGCTTATGTTTAGTCTAAGGTTTCATATACTTTTTTAAATGGGGGAGAAATGGGGGGAACCAACAAAAAAAAAACCCTGCTCATTTGTGAACAGAGAAATTCACACACTTGCAGGTTCATTAATTAAGATAATTACATAGGTACTTAGTTATGCAGGAGAACAGACAAGCAAGGTGTAGTCCTGAAGGGCTTTGGCTTGCAGGGTATGGTCTTGGTGTAAGATCAATCTGTTAATGACGCAATACACACGCACGGGTGAAGATACAAAGGTCAAGGGATACATTCATTTCCTCAATGCCGTGTCAAACAGATAGTGTGCACAACAAAGTCCTGTAACACTAGAATCCTTTTAAGACTCCTTGGAGTCATATTTGAGGCTTGACTGGGAACAGATATTGAATAAAGGAAAGCTGACTTGCAGTGAGTAGAAATAGGACAAGGAAATATTTAATCTTTCAGAAAGCTGTGCATAAGCCTTTCTGGGCTGTTGCATAAAATATGACTGAAAAATGTGTTATGTCTCCTATGGGGACAAAAGAGATCTCCATGTTACTCACATTAGTGATGGCTGACATGGTATATACTTCAGCACTTCATAGATGCAGCACTTTCTTATTTAAATTGAGGCCAGGTATCTTGTGCTGCACATCCCACGTCTTGACATATGATGACCTTTCTGTTAATTGTATTTAAATAAGTACAACTCCTGAAATAGTTGAAAAGTCTTTCTAAAGACATCTTTGCCAAATCCAGCATAAGTGGATGATACTTAAAAAAAAAAGTGGTCAATGAACATCAAAGGAAAATTATAGGTAGAGTCTCAGTTTAAGGTCTTCTATTAAATGCATTGGAAAATTCAAATTAAGAAAACCTACTGAAAATCAAGTCTTATGCTGATTAGACAGTTTCCTTTATTCACTGATATTATCTCTTTTAGGACTACAACTGAACTGTGGAATGCTAGGTGTTTTTTGTAACAGAAAGAGCTGAAAAGATCTATTTACAGTGTTATCTCCACGTGTAATGTATAAGACTATTATCCTCAAGGTACATTTTCAGTGTTCACAAGTCCATCCAGGATGCAAGTTATAGCATGTCAATCATTTATGGAAATGAAGAATGCTTCCTTATTGTGGCAGCAAAAAACAAAAATGCTTTTAATAATGACTTTGTTGATTAATTCCTCCTTTTCCAGCTAGACAAGGAAAATCTCTGAACATTAGATTTAATTTACAGGTACAAGACCATAGTTAAAAGTGCTTTCTTTGCCACTCTTGCAGGAGCTTTGGAAAGATATTAGTGTTTATAATCACTCTTCATCTGCTGTTCTTGCACTGATTTACTGCTTTCATCATTTTCTTTCTCCTGTACTCCCATAACTGGGTAATTGAACCACATAGAACATAGTAGATTGGCAAGAATTGCTTGTACATTGACCTTCTTAGCTATCTTCTCTTCATACCTCTTTTCTTACAGAGACGATCAAGAAATTTAGAAATACTGAGATTTTGGTTCAACAGTAATTGAAATATAAGAATATATTAAAAAATATAAAAGATATTTTGTTGGAATTACAACTATGGCTTTGAAACTAGTGAAGGAAGAGTTCAGTACCTGAACATATCATTCGTGGTTTTAAAAGATCCTGTCTTTTCGGTCATTTATATACATATATATGCTACCTTTGGGAGAAGGAGAGAAAAAGAAAATCGAGAGAAGTATAATTGTCTAAACTTTAAGATTCTGATGCTCTCCATTCCAGATCTGTTGCCGAAGCCACAGAGGTTGATCTCAACATGAGAGTTGGATTGCATACAGGCAGGGTGCTTTGTGGGGTCCTGGGTCTCCGAAAATGGCAATATGATGTCTGGTCAAATGATGTGACTTTAGCTAATGTAATGGAAGCTGGAGGACTGCCTGGGTAAGTCCGAAAAAGAACCGTAGAAAAAGAAATAGAAACCTGTATGGGTGAAGAATTTATTTCCTACTTTGTGGCATTTGCATGTAATTGTTATTGATAAGAAGGATTGTGTTTGTCAAGAGCAATCAATGTATTATGTGATTTATCCTGTGGAAGTCTCCAAACAATCTTGATATTTACGTAAGTAATAGGTTAGATTAGAAGCAAAACATTTCCAAGCAAAATCCTTATTAGAAGCTGCCAAATATAAAGAGTAGGAAAGATGCAACAGAATGTAGGAATGCTAAACTTGCATCATTTCCTATTACAAAAGTAAAACCCTGTAGCTATTCCAGGAAATTTTTACCCTTGCACCTCTGCACTTATAGGGGGCCAGGGAGGTGCCTTACTCCTTTTACATGGCAAGATTTCCAACACTAGTGCTATAAAAAAGAAAACTCAAATATTAAGGATGTGTTTGTAAATGATACAGTAGCATGTAAACTTGCAGCCAACCCATGGGGCATGTCCTGGAATTTTAAGTACTTGTACAGCCTTGAACACAATTTAAATGCACACAGTGCACCTTCACAAAGATGCATGGGTGGTCTTCTGTGTGTAACTCACATTTGGACTTGGACCTACCATTCTCTGTTGCATTTTTACAAGATCATGATTTGCTGAACAGGAGGACAATGGAACCTCTTGATTTTTGTGGTAACAATGAGTGAATATCTGTTTGTTGCATATATCTGATTTAGATAATTTTGGCAGTGTATTTTACATGTTCGTTACTGTAAGGTTTTCCAGTGAAAAACATCTGAACACATGTTCATTAGAGGAAAGCAGTAAAATCCTTTTGGATATCTTCTCTGAAGACATTTCAAATGTAAGGAGTCTTTTGGGAGAAAATGGGAAGACTTTTTCAGGATAAGAAAACTCACAAATAGTGTCAAAGATGGCTGTGTTGCCAAAACAAAGTGAATTAGAAAGCCACCTACAAAACAGAGTGAGTAAATGATACAAGTCAGAGATGTAAAGTGAAATGGAAAAAGAAGTTTCTCCTTTATACACAAGAGAAATTTGGAGTGCTAATTCACAAGTTTGAAACAGCAGGATGTTTTTCCAAGCAGCTAGTGAGGTAAATACTTAAGAAAACCACACAATATAGAAGATGATATGCAGACTTCCTACAAATCAGAAAATCTGCAAATGTTTGGACAGTCAATGGTTATCTTTCTGTTCAGTTTGCCCGAGTTTAGAAAATACATGTAATAGAAATTTTTCTATGCTCTAATTGGCTGAAAAGACAAAACTTTTTTTTTTTTACATCAAATGTGGTTTCGCATGTAACTTGACCTCTTTACGAACTTCTGCACAGGAACATATTTCACTAGCAACTTGCTCATGTTGTATCTTTACTTTAAACAACGTCTGATTTTTCTCTCTAGGAAAGTTCACATTACAAAGACCACCTTAGAGTGCCTAAATGGGGACTATGAGGTAGAACCAGGATATGGTCATGAAAGGAATAGTTTCTTGAAGAAGCATAATATTGAAACATATTTTATTGTGCCATCTCATCGTAGGAAGGTAAGCTTCACAAATTCTAGCTTATTCTGTGATCCATTTTTGTAATTTAACAACTGTTCTGTTCTATTGTGAAAGCAGAGGCAATATTGGTATTTCTTATTTCTAAAAGCTCTTCAAACACTCCTGAAGGCACAGCAGTGTAATGGTAGTATCTTGACTCCCAGCATGTGATGAGGTGGTGATAGTGGTTTTCCAACAGGTGCATCTATAGTCACACCTTTCCTCCTCAACCAGTTACTGAACGGAGCCTTTTGATCTACTGAAGAATGTTTTGTGACCTCAGTAGGAGTCTTGAAAGTCCATAATTGTTGTTTAAACGCATTCTATTTGTTCAACCTTTTCCACATCAAATGAAACTTACCTTGAAAGTTATCTGCCATAACACATTTAACAGGCCAAGAAAAATTTTATTGCCCTTTATCTCAGCTAGAGAATTTGGGATGCAGATTTTTGCACCTTTATCCTGTGAGATTCTGTTCAAATAAGTTTAATTCAGGGATTTGACCTTTAGGGGGAAAATTATAATATCCAATTCTGAAAGTATTGGTCAGGTTTTTAAGTGATGTCTTTATATCAGATTTTTAAGCTGTCAAAGCTACATGCTTGCAAGTTTTAACTGACAAGTGACTGAGATTAATGTAACCGTGGACAAAGAGGTCATCTTGAATTTCATACCTGCAATTAGGTTTTTGTTCTTAACTTGACTGTGAATTTTTATGGAAATCAGGTTTTTGGTCTTAACTTGATGAGTCTGTGAGTTTTTATGGAAATGTTGGGAGTTCAGTCTCCAGGGGAATTAGAATCTGGGACTGAAAACCCCTGGTTTTTTGTCCTGGAAAGACTACTGTGAGATTGATTTTTATGGACTTCCTCTAAAGCATCTTGTTATTAGAGAGATGTAGTTTTCTTACCTGCTGTGAAAATCATGCAATCTCACATTTTGTTCTTCTAGTATGTGTGATTAAATTCAGGTTTATATACTATGAAAAAACAGGTGGAAAAACAGTGGACTAGATTCTGTTTTGGCAGTCAGTTAGAGTTTTCTCTGGTGGGTTTCTTGAAATCAGGGTTAGTTCCTGAATTAATCAATTCTATTAAGGAAGAAAATGCAAGGATTAATCGTAGGAGTTTAATTAAGGTAGGCGTGTTGCTTATCGCTGCTAGATTTTTTTCGTCTTGGTTTTCTGCTGTTTTCACTCCTACAGCATTATGTATAGTTTCATTTCCTATGTTATTATGTATCAGATTTCATTTCATATTGAGCAAATAAATAGCTGAATTTCAGGAAATTGTTCTATAGGTTGGTGCACACAGACAAGCAGAGAGAAAAGGAGATTGTAACTATTACATATAGAAACTGCATTGTGTGAACTCTGCTGCATAAATCAGTGATTGAGGAATGGAAGCTTGACAATCACATCTGAAAGTAAACCAGGTCAATGCATGTTTAATGTGCAAGAATGAGACCATACTGCTGTGTGAGAACACATTTCTTTGTCTTTGCAAGATTCCTGAGAAACTACTGATGATTGCTGAGAAACCACTGATCGGTTTGTCATCAGCTACATAAAACAAATGCCATCTTACCCATGGGTGTCACTAATGAGTCTGTGGAAGTGGCAGATGCTGCTGTACAGCTTGGCTAATGACATTAGCTCTCCAGCATGCATCAATGGCATGTCAGCCAAACTGGCAGAAAGAAACACTTCATGAATTTTTCTGGTATTGACTGACTTCTCCACTGGGCTTGCAGATCAATCAGCATGTCCCTGTGCTGTTTGTCACAGTCCATCACAGCCATCCCCAGTCTTTGTATACTCACATAGTGGTTGCTGGATCACGAGCTACATAATGGCATATTTACCTTCTAAATAAACACCTGCTGTTCCCTCCTACCCTGATTCATTCATTAACTCTTCAGAGACATAGAAACAGAAGGCTAGCCACGTAGCAGGGACAAGATGGGATTTCTCTAGATGAATTCAGGTATCTTCTGATTTAATATTGTATTCCTTCCTCCTGAGCCTCAGTAGCTTAAATGCAGACACATTTTTTTCTTCCTTATACATCATCTCTGACACTAATATGAACTGACTTCGGCAGGTATGATGCCAAGAGGAATGACAATCAATGTTATGAGCAACAGATGACCAAAAATATGTTGAATTTGAAACAAAAATAAGCCCACTCTAGTTTAAAAAAAAAAGTTATTTATTTAATTAGAAAACATATATCCTACATTCTTCCATATTTGATCTTACAGAAAAATCTTTTATCACTATCACCCTAGCCAAGAATGAGAATAAAAATATGAAATGACTCATTCATGTACAAGTTACAGGCTAAATCTGAACACATTATAAAGTATTCTCATTTTTAAATCTATTATTGAATCAGCTAACAACCACGATTTTGTGATCTGATCTGATTGTTAGTTTAATGTGAGAATGCTGCTGTGGCCACTGAAGGAATACATTTCTTTTTGGTTTGTTACAGTTTTTACTTTGGTAGAGAATATACTAGTCTGTTATTATCTCTTAGTCTATGCAGTCAGCAGCTCATTGTCCACATGGAGACCAGTGACAAGTGGTGTCCCTCAGGGATCGATGGTGGGGCCAATACTGTTCAAGATCTTTGTCAGCAACATGGACAGTGATATCGACTGCACTCTCAACAAGTTCCCTGATGATACCAAGCTCTGTGGTGTGATCAACATGCTGAAGTGAAGGAATGCCATCCACAGAGACCTTGATAGGCTTGAGAGGTGGGCCAATGCAAACCTCATGAAGTTCAACAAAGCCAGCAACAGCTGGGTTGGGGCAATCCTAGACACACCTACAGATTGGATGTAGAAGTGATTGAGAATAGCCCTGTGGAGAAGAACTTGGGAGTGATGGTTGATGAAAAACTCAGCATGAGCCAGCAGTATGTGCTTGTAGCCCAGAAAGCCAATAGAATCCTGGACTGCATCAGAAGGTCAAGGGAGGTGATTCTCTCCCTCTAGTCTGCTCTTGTGAGACTCCACCTGGAGTACAGCTCACAGTTGTGGTGTGCTCAACATAAAAAGGACATGAAACTCTTGGAACAAGTCCAGAGGAGACCATAAAGTTAGTAAGGGGACTAGAGCACCTCTCCTATGAAGACAGGCTGAGAAGGAAGGACAGGGATGTTCAGCCTGGAGAAGAGGAGGTTTGTGTGGAGACCTCATAGCAGCCTTCCAATATCTGAAAGAGGCCTACAATGAGGCTGGAGAGGGACTCTTCATCAGGAGCTGTAATGATAGGACAATGGAGAATGACTTCAAACTGAAAGAGAGTTGGCTTAGGTTAGATGTTAGAAATAAATCTTTACTGTGAGGGTGGTGAGGCACCCAACAAGGTTGCCCAGAGAAGTCATGGATACCCCAACCCTGGGAGTGTTCAAGGCCAGGCTGGATGGTGCTCTGAGCAACCTGGTGAGAGATGTCCTTGCCATAGCAGGGGGCTTGGAACTAGATGATCTTTAAGGTCCCTTCCAACCCAAACTATTCTATGTTTTATTATTATTATTGAGTAATACTCATGCATATTTGACTGAAAAACACTCAGCTTCTAAACACACTAAATAATTATTCTGATTTCCAAAGGCATACAGAATTTTTTTAATTAAATGAAACTTTTTCTGATCATCATAGTTAAAAATTTATGTAATCATGATTTTTAAATAAAATACGTTATAATTCCCTTATAAAGTTACTAGTTCTGAAAGTGCCTTCACATTTCTTTTATGTAAAGTTTAATTATGTCTTCATGATATTTATATTGATGTTAATACTTACAATGATGTGACCAAAATACTGCACTGAGAGAAAATTTGAGAATTTTGATTAATGTAAGTAGACACAAGTCTAACCACATACATGAATGTCTTGGACTTTTAAAACAGGTCTTATACAGTTAGAAAAACAGATCTAATTTTAATATATTAAATATTTTCAAGATTCATACTCTATGCTTTAGACATGTAGACATTCTCTTAGTTTCAAAATGTCGTAGCTTTGTGAAGTGTTGTATATATTCCTGTACATGGATTTCATTTCAAGAAAAAAAAATGTAGGCCAGTTCTTTTGACCTCAGAGCCCCTTACATGAACTTTATAACTCTGCTTAGACCCAGTTAAATAACTTTTTCTATGAATGATTCCTTGATAACCTATCAGACTATTCCTGTTATGACTTTCAAACTGTTTGCATAAAATTTAATTTAATTTAATTTTTTAATAGAGTTTATCTGATTTTCATCATAATTCTTTGTTCTTTCATTGTCAGCACTGACATCAAAGTATCTTTGCCTCAGTTTTCCTACTGGCATAGCTGACTCCCAGAAGCACAGCAGCGGTAGTGGGCTTAGATAGACTGTCTGCTTCATTTCTTTAGTTGCTCTAGCAAGTGTGATTCTCCTGCAGTATAACACCTCTAAGGTTTTGGCACAACCTCAGTGATATCTGAGTGGTTTTTTTACTTGGCCTTACTTCACTGTATTTGTTGCAGCAATTCACTCTGTGGTGATACCTCTCTGGTTTTGAAAAGACTCGTTATTTCACCAGCTGAGAAAACAGCCCAGCACAGTTGATTAAGCAAAATTCCTAAGGTACTTCTACAGATAGCCAAGCAGTGTTCGGAAATGATCAAGTTTTTGTGAGGGGAAAGACTTCCCGGAATATGTTAGTTTTTGTCTTTACAAAAGTGGGCCTGCCATCACTGCTACTTATTGCCAACTTAAGGGAACCTGCTTCACTGTGTAACTTTGCCAGCTCCAGAGATAAGGCAAAGGTAAATAATGCATTATCAGGAAACAGTAGAGCTGTGTCCAGGAAAGGAGGTCATAATAATTACAAAAATAATTGGGAAACACTATAGATACAACTTAGAAATTATTACTGTTTATTTCTAAATGACTCTTGGATTTTACAGTATACTTCAAATATAATAGATAATTATCTTCCAATAGGTTGCTAATCACCAACTGCAAAATTTCTAGAAATGTGCTAGTGAGTTATTCACCAACTATGATTTCAAATATATTAGCTATCTTTTATTTGTGGCAGTGTAAATTACAGGCTATCTGCATCTATGACTCAAATAACATACAATGATGGACAGTCATGAAAGGTCCATTAAAGTGAGTACCATATCTGTTTGCCCTTTGGGAACTAACTGTTTCTCTGAAAAGACTGCCGTTTCTCTTTCCTGCCTTACCATGAATGTACAAAGCCGTGCCAGGCAGTCTCAGAAAATCCTTTCTGTAGCTTGGCTACTTCTTATCTGAAGTCTCTGAGTAATACTATGACCATCCTGAAAATCCAGGTGAATCCCAGGTTTTTTTCTGAATCCTTATGTAGTTATCCAGCCAGAGGGAAGTGGATGCTGGTTATAGGTGTGGCTCTTTGTGTTCTGACTGGTTTACTGTGTTGAATCATGCTCTAAACATTCCACACAAACAGAATTTTATTTTTATCCAAAAAATAATTATAGCCAAACCAAAATACCAGTGGTCTATTTGAAAAGAGAAGTTAAAGCAATAGTTGAGGAAGAGGAAAGCACTATTGTCAGTCTTAGGAATTTCAGAAAAACTCAGTTGAAAGTGTGAAGGCTCTCACTAAGCAAAAACAGCTCAGAAACATCCTTTGGAAAATGCTCTTTAAAATGTAAAAAAATCTTACAACTGTCAGAAATATCTAGAGCAATTATATACAGTACACACCTATGGCATAATTAATGTGAACTGGAGATGGATTTAACAGCTCAAAAGGTTGATCACTTAATTTCTTCAACTCAGGATCAAATAGGCACATATTCAGCAACCTGAGATTCATTCTAACTTGCTTGACAACAGCTACAAGAAAAGTGGCAAAAGCTGTCACATCACTTTCATATTTTGTTGCTTCATCTAGCATAAACAGATGTGATTTTAAACTTCCCACATTGCTGTCCTATCACCAAAGAGTAACAGGAAAACAAACAAATTTTCCATCACTCTTCTGCTTGAAAAGGCAGTATTTTTGTCTTGGAGTACAACATCCTCCTCTACTGTTAATCAACACAGCTTTGTTGCATGAAGCAGATTATCTGCTTCCTATGTTAAAATAAATTACTAGACTGTATTTTTCCACCGTTAGCCAACAGATTTTGTCTGCTTATGTCTTTCCTGCGACCAATTTCATTCTTTTTTCCCCAGCATGGAATGAACCTTATGCAATATATCACAGAGAAAACAGCATAGATTCATGATGGCTTTTTTACTCTGTATAGATAAAATACATAGTAACTACATGTGCTTGACTTTTGACTTTATTGATGAATCACTATTAGCAACTAGCATGTTTCACAAGTAAAACTGCTCTTGGGATGCTTTCTGTCATATTCTGATAATACTTCAACTAAACTTTTAAAAGTGAAACAATTTGATGTGTATAATCCATGTATTACTAGGAGTTTTGATAGAAATTTGTTGGATTTTGTCTGACCTGAGATGTCATCTTGGCATCATCATGTGAACAAAAACCAAAGAAAATGAAGGCTACAGAAGGACAAAAACTAAATTGAGAGATATGTCTAAAATTGTTGCACTTAATTTTTTTTAATTTATTATTTCCATTCAAAATTAAGTTCTGTCTGTATTTGTGTGAAATTTCCTTCTCTACAAAGTTAATTTGATTCAATCACTCTGGTTAGGTCTGTGGAAACATACTACACTGTTCTGATATTCTCTTCTTTTTCCAATCAGGTAAAATTTGTGTTTTCCACAGGGCACCTATGACCCAATAAATCCATCCATGTGCCTAGCAGTTCCCTAGGACTTTTTTGCATCTGACCCTTCTAAAAATATACTTTGTCTCAAGAAAGTTTCCACAGTTGTTGTAAGTTGTCAACTTTCTGGACTTATTTATTCTGAGGGTATTTTTACTTAAGGGACTGTATGCTTACCAACCTTTATGGAGTGCTAGAGCTCTGACTGTTAAGCTGTAAGTAGTGACAAAAGAAAAGAGCTTCATAGTTAATGCAGAGCATGTAAAAACTTTTCCTGCTACTCACAGAAACTCTCTACTTTTCTAGCACTGTATCAGTTTGGCCTGCCTCTTCCACCAAGTCCAGGCTGTCTCCTTCCCCCTCCTACACTCCCCAAGCGAGGGAAAAAACAAACCACAGAAAAAAACTGAAAGAAGTCTGAACGAAACGGGATTATTTCCAGTTTCACCACTGGAAGCCATCCAGTGGTGGCTTCCACCATAGTAAGCACATAGCGCTTACCCTGGCGGGTTTGTGACAGTGTGATGTAATCGACTTGCCAGGCCTCCCCATACCTGTACTTAATCCAACGTCCACCATACCATAGTGGCTTGAGTCTCTTGGCCTGTTTAATGGCAGCGCAGGTCTCACAGTCATGGATAACCTGGAAAATAATGTCCTTGGTTAAGTCCACCCCTCGGTCTCGGGCCCATCTATGGGTGGCATCTCCTTTGTGCTGCCAGTCCAAGTCCACCTGTGACACCTTGACTCGTGCAGCTCGGTCTGCCTGTTCATTGTTGCGATGCTCCTCATTGGCTCGGCCTTTGCGCACATGGGCATCTACGTGGCAGACCCTCACAGTGAGCTTCTCTGTTCGGGTAGTGATGTCTTGCCACGTATCAGCAGCCCAGATGGGTTTTCCCCCACGTTTCCAATTGGCCTTCTTCCATCTGTCCAACCATCCCCACAGAGCATTGGCTACCATCCACGAGTCAGTGTAGATATAAAGCTTTGGCCACTTCTCCC
>NW_021940651.1:971556-1071616 GCF_001715985.3 Manacus vitellinus | reverse complement strand
CAAGGGTTGGACTTGATGATCTCGGAGGTCCCTTCCAACCCAGCTGATTCTATGATTCTATGATATATATATATATTACATATATTTACAATTATATATACAATCTGAA
The DNA here is from genome assembly GCF_001715985.3 of Manacus vitellinus. NCBI lineage: Eukaryota > Metazoa > Chordata > Aves > Passeriformes > Pipridae > Manacus > Manacus vitellinus. The sequence goes on along the minus strand of NW_021940651.1, from coordinate 1,071,507 downwards.
TATATTATACACAATAGGGAGCTCCTGAGAGGGAAAAAGGGAAAAGGGAGGGGGAAACAGGGATAAAAAGAAACCTAAAAACAGATATCTCCTAAATATACCCATTAATAGAGAGCTAGTGAATAAATATAAAAATGAATTAAATACTTCCCTGAGTGGGACAGCAGAACTGTGCAAGGCAGCAGCCAACTCCCCCACGCCTCCCAGAGAGACCGGAGATAACAGCAGGTCTGAGCAGCAGGCCCTGGCCTATACAAGCAAGACCGTCTGCGAGAGAGACCTGTTGCCTTCAGCCACCTGAAGAGAGAAGAGAACGAAGGCCTCTTATCTGCGCCTTTCTATATATTGTGTTACAGAAAAGGATCATATGGAATACTTCCTTAGATTTCTGACCCCATTGCTAAGGAAGGCCTAAAAATCCAAGAAACCAACCCACTACAAGCACATAGCAAGCAAAAATATATTTGATCAAGTTCTAATTTGAAATGCCACAAGTTAGGCATCTGAATCCATATCTGGGCACACACTGGTGATTTCTCCTTTCAAACTGATGACTACCTGCAGCTGCCACTGCTGCCACGACTTGGAGAATCCAGCAGTTGTCTTTGCTCTTGATGGCTGACAGCTCCTAACAAGGAATTTAACTAGAGATCTGAATGCATAACTTGAGCATATCAGGTTTTAACACCCTAGATATACCTTAGCAGACCTGATTTAACAGGTAGAAACACGGCCTTTTAGTGGAAGCTCTGTCTGGACAGAGGTTGTTCTGTGCCTAAGACTGTATTGCACAAGTGTTGAAATACACAAATCCAAACACTGGAAATAAATTGCTTGTGTTACTGCCCAGCAAACACAGAGAGAAGACGGATGTTTGTGTTACAGAGTGTGTTGCTCTACATCTTCAGGATTGTTTCTGCAGTTGCTGTGAAGCTGCTAATGCATCATCATCAGTGTGACAGCCTGCAGCTTGGGTTGGCAGCGATATTAGAAATTAGTTATGTGTTCTAACATCGTTCTTCTCTCTTTTTCTTCCTACGTAAATGTGGAATCTGGAGAAGGGAGGAACATAGGGCACCGGTATAAGATTTTCCCTGTTATTGGTTTCCTAGAGATTGCTTTAGTCTTTACAGCTGCTAAAAACTTTTTCTACATCTATGTCAAGAAAGTGATCACACTATTCTGAATATTAAAAATTTATCTTACAGAAGTTGCATTATTTTCTGATAAAAATCCCTAATATACTTTCCTGATGGGCAACTGAGGTGTGATAAGCAAAATGTATCATAAGGGCAGTAGAAAAGGGTGGAAAAACAAATGTCTGGTGATTTTAACTGTAAGAAGAACAAAACGAAAAGAAGAAAAAAATTACCTATCTCAGGACAAAATGACTCAAAGATGATAATAATGGAACAAATACTACTACTAAGAGGCATGGTCATGCCTACCTGAAGATAGAAAGCACATACCGACACAGTGCTACCTCATTTATGGTTTCTGTCAATGTGTTTTGAATGTCATTAGTATCTTCTTTCCCATGCCATTTTAAGCACTGTGGTTGAATATAGTTAGGGGAGTAGTAGTCTGCTGACATTTCTGACAATCTCAGGTGAGCACCAGTTAAACACTTGTCAGAATATTACATGGCATCCAAACACTGGGGTGTTTTCCCAGGATTTTAATCTGTACTTGTTTGTATTCTGCATACCTAAAGACATTCACAGAGCTGTAGATAGCCTGGATGCTTTCACAGTACTCTATTAGAAAATCACACCTTATTTGCCAGCTGTGTTTCAGCAAACAACCAATCTTTGCTAAAATTATGAAGTAAATGAACAGTGAGCAGAATTAGAGATGATCCTGAGGGTCAAAAAGAAGCATGAAAATAAAATGCATTGACAGAATGAGCTAGAATGGGAATGCTGCAGTCCAGCTTTCCTATAATGCTGGCCTGGAGCAAAAGCAGAACAAAAGCAGAGTAAAAGACGCTGAGGTTGGGGTTTTTGTTTGATTTTTTTTTAAGTCTGTTTTAACAGATTATACTGCATTTCTTGACTTTATCAGAGACTTAGAGCAGAGGGTGAGATTACTTAAATACTCCACTGAGTAGTTCAATGTCAAAAGTGTTGCTCTGCTGTAAAAGCAATAATAAAAAGGAGACATGATTTGTGAGATGAAAGTGAGAGAACTCCTTTGTCTTTTTGATACTGTGCATATATAATAGTAGAATGGAAAATCCTCAGTTCCAGTGCAGAAATCTATATGCCTTGCAACCACTAGATTAAAAAATAAAAACCAAAAAACCTCAAACAAATGAACAAAAAAAAAACAAACAAAAAAACCCCCACGAACCTCCCCAACCAACTAATCAAAACTATATATAAAATTATACATGATCTACTGAGAAGTACCAGTGTGCCCAGTTTGTGTGTATGCAATATCCTTTGTGTGGTTATGTTCTTGGCCAACCATGAAGAACAGTAACTGTGTGTGTTCCACAGATTTTCATAGCATTGCACAGTAATTGAGTTCGGAAGGGGCCTTTGGAGGTCATGTGGTCAACCTCCTTGCTCAAAGCAGGGCCAACTTTGCAGTTAAATCCACTTTTGAGTGAATTCTGAGTGTTTACCAGGCTGGAGATTTGGCAGCCTCTCTAGGCAACCTGCTCCAGCACATGATAATCCTCACAGTTAAACTTCTGTTCTTTGTGTCAAATAGGAATTTCCTTTGGTACAACCTATATTAATTGCCTTTTTTCTGAGTAATATTTGGGATGAGTCTGGCTCTGTCTTCTCTCCAGCTACTACTTAAGTGGCTGAAGATGGCAATTAGATCCCTGCATCTCTTCCAGCTAAATGAACTGAATTCCCTCAGGTACTCATGTGCTTGAGAACTGTACTTGTTTTGGTGAACCTTTGTTGAACTCACTCCAGTTTGTCACTGTTTTTCTTGTACTGGGGAGCTCAGAAGTAGATACACTAGTCCATTTTTTCCAGTGACCTGTGCTGAAATTTCCATTTAACTCGAAAAGAGCTCAAAAAATTTTTCTGAATTTCCAACATATAAAAGGTGTATGCTGTTGATATATTATCTGCCAGTAGGATTTATAAACTGAAAGAGACTGGTTGATGGTCAGAGCTAAAAATGTTCTACCTACTTAGTTGAAGATAAAGTCAGGAAACTGAATGAAAACATGTGGTTAAAGAAAAGTCATGTTGGTGGCAGGGCCACACTGCCTGAGTCAGACTGTATTCGTTCCAAATTTTCAAGTTACAGGTTGTTCTCAAAAACACATCTATTACAAGAAGTTTGTATGGAGGAAAGTCTAAATTATTCTCCTTGTAGGAGGATATAGTCATGCCCATGTGCTCACCTTTCAGAGTCATGCCTCATTGAATCTTTTGCTAGGAAGATGTTCTACCTGTTCTTTACCACTCTTCCATCTATACTGTGGCATTTCCATAACGAAGGCTGTCAGGTGGCTTTTGTTGCTCTCCAAATTTATTTAAAAGCGTCTTTCCAAGCCAATCTAGTGGCAACCTAAAACCAAAGTTGTTGACCTAATTAATGTAATGTCCACAGTGAAAAGTTTGAGCAAAAATAGAGCTAATGACCTCTTAAGATAGTGTCCACCTGTAAACTTCTGTCTAATCCCCTATTATCCCCTTGTCTTAAAAAAAAAAAAAAGAAAGAAAGAAAGAAACAAAATGCAAAACTGGAAGGAGTTTCAAGACAGTTCCTAAATTTGTTGTATCAAAATTTTGATAGAGATACTGAGTAAAATATAGAGAACTTCTAGAGGAATTATAACTACATTAGGAAAATTTGTAAGTAGAGTATCTCTCCAAAAAGCATGTTTTGGCTGTTGGGCATGGTAGCTCAAATGCTGATCATATCTGCCATACTCAAGTCTAACAACCATCTACTTGGTGTCCTTAGGAATACCTAAAGGATGATTAGTATGTGAATATCCTTGTACATTTTCTTCTGTGCAATTCAGTGGTAAGTCTTCTGCCAGAAAGCCCTTGAAAGAAAGGTTCATATTGGGAATCTCTTCACAGAGACTTTTGTTAAACTATCACTTATACAAGTGATTACACACCAGATACACTAATGTCCTTTTAGAATTCAGCTGACAACTGTGCAGTGCAGTGCTGGTGATGCTAGCTGGCTTCAGTCAGCCTTCCAGTGCACAATAAAGCACATGTGCATACCTAGGCACCTTTACACATTTGGAACATGTCCTATGTTTATAACATTGCCATCTGCTAGAAAAAAAAATAGTGCAACATTTTGGTCATTTTTGTGTTTCATAGACACAGCATGACTGACTAAACAGAGTATTGGGAGTTCAATAATATATTACCTTGGTTACCCAGAAAGTGCAAGTGCCTAGCTATATGTGCTAAACATCACAGCAAACCAATATCTGAGATGCCATTTGGAACATAAACAGTGTCATTTGCCCTGCCTCTCGAAATTTAAGTGTCTGTGAAAACATGCATTAAACAAATGCTTTCAGTTTCTTCTTTGTTCTTTGATCATTGAAGTAATGATGTAAATGGCTCTAGTAAACCACAGTATTGTGAAGACTGCACAGCAAATTCTCAGTGCCATTTGAATGAAGATTTTGGACTATGATTTGCTCTGTCTTTTGTATCTAGGAACACTAGGGACCAAATCCTCTGTGCTTCTTTATTTTACTGTTCCAGAATATATCAATTTTACAAGCTTAAATTCCCATACAGTGACAGCATGGGAGGCTTCCACATTTCTCATTAACACTGCTTTACACATTCCACATGTGTACAGAAGCATGAGTAAGTTTGGTATAAATACTAAGGATAGAATATTCTGGTCTGTGAAAGCATCTGAATACATAATAGGGGTTTACTGAAGTCAGCAAGAGTTAAATACATACTTAAGAGGTAACCAAGAAAATATTTGTCCTTGCTGAACTGGGAGTCCTGTGGTAAAAGGAATAGATTATACCCAACCCTCTGAGAGTATTTCTCCATGGTAAAACACTCCATGCTTTGAAGAAATAAGATGTAAGATATAACTGCAGTGCCTCACAAACTCCTTCTAAGGCATATATGTCTATCTTCAAAGCAAAAGCTATCCTCTTCAGATTTTAATGAGCTTACCAATGGCTGAAGTAGCAGAATGAGAAAAGAAGAAAAAGACTGACCTTACATTTTTTTAACATCGATTGATAAAAATCCTGATTTCCTCGTTATTTTTCCTATATTTTCCTAGAATTTATTTTAACATTATAAAAATACAAATATTGCCTCTTTCATGAGTTTATCATGAATGCACTGTTTTAGAGTCTACATATCTAAGCAGAAAACAGTTCCCAAAATGTTAAGTATGAGTTTAAAATCTGTTCAATAGATTCTTTACATCTCGGATTAAAAAAGATGAAGTAATCTTCATTTGCAAATACAGGATGTTTATCAAAATGCATTGCTTCTTAATTAGAATATTGCTTTGTTCTGACCACTAGGTGGTGCAAATGCCTGCAAGTATGTATGTCTGCATGGGAATGTAATGACAGTTATAAATATTATTTTTCTGATCAACAGATATTTCCTGGACTGATTCTCTCAGACATTAAGCCTGCAAAAAGAATGAAGTTCAAGACAGTCTGCTATCTGCTTGTTCAGCTCATGCACTGTCGTAAGATGTTCAAAGCAGAGATCCCTTTCTCCAATGTCATGACGTGTGAGGATGATGATAAGGTAATCCATGTGGGCCATGTGCACTCTTTGTGCATCAGTTCAGGACTGCATCCAGCAGACTTGCTTTGAGAACATAAGGGATGATGTTATCGACTGAAAGAGAAATTTCTGGTGTTCCTACTGGAGCTGAAGCTCCAGTATATAATGCTCACTGTAAAAATAAAATTTAAAAAGGCTTTAAATTTGTAGCACCTCTTGGAAAAGCCAGTTGAGGTGGCTTATGGGGTTTCTCTTAAGGGCTTCCTTCACAGAAATTAGAGTTTCTGAGGCTTTTTCCATCATTTTGAAGAGATATTATTTTGCATCTTTTGTCCATCATAGTCTGAAGCTATTGATGGCAAATACAAAACAACAGAATAATTTTATATCTCTACATGGTTCTCTAAAAAATGAAAGGCAACTGATTAGTCAAAACTGCTCTCAGTCCCTAATACAAATCCTAAACAGAGAAGTTCCTAATACAAATTCTGCTTTCTTGGATACCTTGTAATGCCATAAATCAAAATTGCTTTACATACTAGTAGCTTGATTTACTTCCTTTTCTGTACATGAATCTACCCAAAAATTTATGAAAAAAAACCCTTTAGAGTTGTTCGTTCCATTTTCTTAGCCAGCAGGTGGCAATATTACATAGTCACTCCACCACTCCTCCACTCCACCACTCCAGTGGTGTCATAATGTGCATTGGAAGCAGTAATTCAGCTTGACTGATTGCTCCACATTATTTGGGGGGGAGGGTTGTTTGTTTGAGGGTTTTTGTTGCTATTTTTGTTTAATAATGTACATTTATTGAAGATTCAGTCTAAATCTTACTTTCAGAAAACATTCAAAATTTCGTATTTTGGGTTTTATATATGCTTGTGTTTGTTCTGCAGGAAAAGGGCAGAAAAGTCTGTTAGTATCTTTAAAACACATTTTCAGTGAAGACTTTCAGAAACTCCAGATTTTATTTTGAAACTAGCCATGTACAAGACCTTCCAATTGTGAATTAGTGCTGTCTTTGACTATTTAAAAAAAGGAACCCACACATTCTTTGAAGCATATGCAATATTTTGCATTGTGTCTTGTGTATATGTATATATAAATACGGTAATATACACAGAAAATACCCATACGAGTTTGCTAGGGATCTGATGAAAATTTTTGCATGTCAGAACATTTGCAGTGAAGTTCTAAAATACTGTTATTAACTGAAACAATTGTTCTGAGTTTCTGTAACTGTTATGTAAAAATTATCATGGATTTATATTATACGCTATTAATATAAATACACTGTGTTGCAGTGCAGGGTTTCTTCAGAGCTTTCCGTCCTCGAATCACGTAAATCAGGTAAAACAAGCAGGGCTTTAAAGGCTTTGAAGCCAGTACATTTCTGAGAAATATAAATACTGGCTTGATCACATATAAGACAATGTACGTCTGCTGTATGAAATAATAATAGAGATAAAAATAAGAGACACAGAGGAAATCATTATTTGCAAGGAACAGCTATTTTGATTAAGAGCAGTAACTTTAACCCTATGTCAAAATGGCAGAATAGATAGTATAATTTATTCCATATATCAGAATAACACCCATCATCTACCCTCCTTCCAGGTTTTAAAGCAAAGAAACGGTATTTTGCTCCCCCCGTTGTTATACTATAGGCTTAAATTTGAATTGTAAAAAATCCCTGAAGATGTTCTTTCTGCTTTACCTTATGCAATACATATGGTAACTAATTATTGTTTATGTCAAGTAAAACTATGTATTCCTGACAATATTCTTGAAAGCACTCAGTTTCCCTGCAAACTAGTGGGACAAATGTCTTCTGCAGGAGAACAAATTTATCTCTTTAGAAACACTGAGAATAGTTGTTTGGCTGGCAATTTAAGATTTCAATTATTCCTAACTGTACCCAGAAGATCAGAATTGAGTCCATGTAAGTTCCCCAGATAATTTTTTGTGTCGAAACAATTAGTTCTTACACCACAGACAATTTACCAAGTAATGGGATCTGATAGTTTGAAGAAAAATGTTTCAAGTAGCCTCATAATTGTTTAGTGCTGGTATAACCTCCTCTCTACATACAAAGCCAGCAAAACAAGACTGGGAAAGCTATTTTTATCTTTGCTAAGGTCTATTTTTCTTTATGATCAGAAAGCTAACGTGTCAGTCAGTAGATAACCCTTCCCACTGTTCATACGTATTCAGGTATAATATCCATATAACATAAGCTATGTAAGCTAATGAACTGCTGTACTCCACAGTTTGTTTACTGATGAGGATCTCATAAGAACTTCTTGTGGAATAAGACAGGAAATGGCCATTCCTGCAGGATTACTTAAATAGCAATCACCACCTTTTTTTTTACTATCTGGTTTAAAAGGGTATTTTGTAGTGTAGCCTTTAAAGAGGGGCTTATTAAGTACTGACTGCTCTGAAGAGAGAAATTTTGTCTGCTGACAGACTCTGCTGATTATATCCTGAGCAGACTTGTCATTCCATAATGTTTTGACTTGTCTTGAACTCCGCAGATGTTAGATAAAAAAGTATTCCTTTAACTTTGTAGAAATAGTAGAACTTGCCCAAGCTTGGTTGTCAAAACTCTTCTGAGAAAGAAGGCTTGATCCCTCTCTATTCATACTAGTACAGATCTAGCCATAATGGTTTAGATTACAATGCCCTCAACTGATGGTTGCCACCAGTGTGACGGAGATGTTGCTCATGGTCTCCCGAGTGCTCTCTGTGAAAAGCAAGACAGCTTGTCTACAATCCCTTTCAGATATGCTCTGTGATAAATATTTTCCACTGAAAGGGACTATGAGTGATCATCTTGACAGTCATGCTACTTCAGCCATGAAGGAACCAGTTAGGCACAGGTTAGCTCTGATAATTTATTGGGTTGTGCCATCTGGATCTGCAAGTGCGCGTGAGGCATACTCAAGAGGTCTTAACGAGAAAGCCACTTGGGTGAGTTAAAGATAGGAACACTTGAGATTTCAGGCCCTCTGAAGTCACACATGGTCATTGTGTAAGTGGTTAAGGAAAATTATCTTTTCAAAATATGTATTGCTACCTAGACAGTAGGACTTTCTTGTGTCATGAAGAGCGTGATTATATTGTCTTCAGGATGTCCAGAGCCTCACACCTTCTGTCAAGAAAAAATAATTGCAAGGTAAAGTCACACTGATTGGGAACAAACTGATTATTTCCTCAGTGGCAGAGAAGTGTCAGGGCAGTGTATGAAGAGAATTTCTGGATTAAAATCCTGGAATGCAGTGGGGTGTGGCTCTCATTGTTTTGAATGAAATCAGGATTTCGGCTAAGGAGTTTTTACAAGATGGCATTCGCATGGAGATAAGATCTCTGTCTTTTGTAGTTGCTCTGTTTAATGAACTCCTCATCTTGACTGTGAGCTTGAGGTAATATGAACAGCAATGAAAAATTTCAGTGCTAATAAAATCTGTGCTTCTTCCTTCATCTGTGCCACAGAGGAGAGCATTAAGGACAGCCTCTGAAAAACTCAGGAATCGTTCCTCTTTTTCTACCAATGTTGTATACAACACTCCAGGAACTCGAGTAAACAGATACATCAGCCGCTTGATAGAGGCCCGGCAAACTGAGTCTGAGATGGCTGACTTGAACTTCATTACCCTGAAGTATAAGCAAATTGAGCGTGAAAATAAAGTAAGGGAGTTTTAAATTATTTTTACTCATTTCACTGACCACAAGCCAGCTAGCATTGGGGTTTTGTTTGTTTTTATACAATATTTAAATTCTACTCACTATCTTTAAATACTTCACTGGACTGTCTCTCAGTTAAGAGGGAGACATTATCTCTACCTTCTATCAAAACGCTTGAAGAGGATAAAAAGAAAGATCAGTATCATCCTACTTACCAAGATCCTATTCCATAATGTTACATATCCTGTGTTTTTGTCTTTCTTTTGGTTATCCAAACTGCCTGACCTGTGTCCCCTGTTTAATGCTGTCTCATGACAATGTGGCTGCCTACTGACTCATGTGCTCTGGAAAAGTGTTAATGACAGGAGGATGCTTCCCTCTGCATATTAACCTGATAAGTATATATCCCATCAGTTCTAGAAAATAACCAAAAAAACCCCTTTAAATCTCTGAGCAAGACTGTGGTCGTGCACCAGTCTGGTTGTGCTGAAAGCAGTGGATTAACTCCAGACTTATAACTATGCATATAAGCTAACAATTGTTCCTACCTTGGTTTTGTTTGGCTTTTGTATTTTGTAAATACAAATTGTTTGTATTTACAGCTTGTAGTTTATGTGTTTTTTAAAAAGCAAGTGTTATGGTTTTGGATTAATTTGGCAGTAACATTTAATGTTCTACCGTAAGTCACTTTATAGTCTAAGATTTCATGTCTCTACTGTTCCAAGTCAGAAGTCTGTGTGCCATATTGGATCTAATTTTTAAGGTTTTGAGCATAAATTTTGATTTGAAGTTTCCAGAGTAATTTATTATCCGAGTGTAACTGTTCTCTTTCAAAATAAGAAAGTCTTTTGATGTAAATGAGATTGAACTTTGAATCTTTCTGAGAAAACACTTCTGTGTTTCTACCCCTATAAAGTGTTATCTTGTAAAGTGTGTAGCTTAGTGGAATTGAAGACAGTAGCTGCTCAAAACTAAACCCATGCATCTCATTAGCAGCTGCCTCCAAGTCCACCCATTAGTGTCCTGCCCTGAGCAGCTGAGATGACAGGACTTCTTGAAGGCAGCACCAGGGGTGTTTAACCTTGTTTCATGATGAGTAAGTAGAGAATAGGAAGTGCCACCTCCTTCTAGTTCAAAATGGCTGAATTTTTTTTCTCCAAAAGATAAACTTACATCTGAACCTAACCCAGTTTTGACTAGTTACAGGGTAAAACTGAAGTCTGTCAAGGAAAATGTTGTGTAGACTTGCCTCATCTGTTTTTTTCATGTGAATTAAGCCATGATTATTTGTATGTTTTTAAACTAAGTAGGAGCTTGTTTTATTTTAGGCTATAATTCTTTCTTACTGAGAATGGACAAGTGTTGCTGACTAGGTGTATACAAAATATCTGCTGTCTTAATTTCTTCTTTTCTTTAACAGTACCACCAGCTTCAAGACGAGTACTTCACCAGTGCTGTAGTTCTCTCATTAATTCTAGCTGCCTTATTTGGCCTTGTCTACCTTCTAATAATACCACAGTAAGTTTCTGTCTTTTGCCATTATAAATCAAAGTGGAACACCTTCAGACATCCTGCACAAATTAAAACATTAAAGTCTTTGGAACAGGAATGAGCACCAAAGTTGCCATCTTCTAATATAGGAGATTCTCTGCTATATATTCTCAGTCTAATCTCTTTCCATCTATTTGTCCAAAGGAGACACTTTTCACTATCTTTTTTTTTTGTTTTGGTACAAGGATGCACTTAGAAGGAAAAAAAACACATTTAAACTTATTTAAACTTTCCATGTTTATTTCTAACTTATTTAAAGCATTTCTATGCTACAAACAAAGGTGTTACTACAGCTTTTTTAAATGTGTTTGTGCTGACTTTGGGTGAGGTACATCAGGTATTGATAGCAACATAGATAAAACTATACTGATTTTAATGGAAACTAAGTACTGAAGTACCCACCTAGCTTTTCGACCCAGATTTATAGCCTGCATTGAGATTTTTTGTATCAATGCTATCACTACATAAACTGCCTAGTGGATAGTTTGGCCATGCACCCATAAGTTGCAGTCAGGCCTTGACTGCGCTAACCCAGAAAAAACAAATGCTCATGATGTATTTCGGGACTGTTCTATACCTATTGCTGAGTGATACAGTTTAGTGATTGCTTCAGATTTTGTCAATTCTATGTGATTTTTTACTAAATAAAAAATAATTAAAATTCACTGTCAAATCTAGAGGTTATAATAAGTAGATAGAATTGTGTTTAAGGTATAAAACTTATTAGTAATAAGCTTTTTTATATTAGAATATCAAAACATTAAAAATAAACTTTACTCACTTTTACTAATTATTACAATTTCAGTGAGAATAGAGCTGGCCACAGTTAATGAAAATCCCATTTAAAATTCTGTTTTTTTCTATTCACAAATTCCCAGTCAGGGTAATACTTTTATGGTCTATTATTTCTTATTGAAAGATTGAGAAACACTTTTTTTTAACTCAATAATAATAATAATAAGTTGTATAGTACCTTTCATCTGAAGAATTCAAAGTCACTGACAAAAATCATCACTTACGTCATCATTTCCAGAATAACAATTCTGCTGACTAATCGGAACGTAATTAAGAAGTCTTTCACCCTCTTCTGCAGTAAACCACAGCTGCAATACATGGCAATTTTGAACAAGGAGAAAAAAATGAAAAAAAATAGAATGAATTTCCAAGAATCTTATGATAATCTTTCCAAAAAGTACTGTCACTTAAAAAACAGCTGGACAGAGATTTAGTTTAAACTCTGATCTGACAGACACACAAGCTCCAGCAGAATATCACCACTGAAGGTCATGAAGATGGACTGGGTTAGTGAGGAAATCCATCCACTGAATGCTCCTAAATTCTTTCTTCCAGTGTCTGTTATTCTAGCCAAATTACTAGTCTCGCTGGACTCTTCCCTCACTGTGATACATATGCAACTGTGAACTAAATTAAAACTTTGAAAGTATAGGAAAATTTCCCCTCTCCCCAGAACTTGGAGCTTTGGGCTGCTCTTTAGATTGCCAAAGCAGTTATAAATATGACAAAAGAATGCAAAAGCCAAAACAAGACTTCTAATATGTTATTCTAATGGAAGAAGTGATGTATGGCAATATTCCAAGAAGGAGGTTCAAAATCTAGACAACTAAATGTTGTACGAAAGCCAGTTGCTGCATAAATACACAGAAACCAACGGGCTTGACATTCTCACAATTCCTATCATCATCTGAGCAAAACAGCTTCTCAGCTAAAGGCATATTTCATGTCTCCAGATGGAGTTGTTGAAAGTAAGGTTATGTTCCAGTCAACCTAATCTGTCCAATTATGGAGGCACACATGCAATGTAACCATTAAAAGCTCTGATGATGAACCTTTCTGATGTCTTATACTGTGTTTATTTTTTAAAAAACAATGTAGCCCCTTTTACAAATGCCAACCCAAATGTCTGTCAGGGTCTCACTCAACACTAATGTCAATTGTTGGTTATTGCTGCCTAAAAGATGTCATTGCATTCATGGCCCCTGCATTCTTTTCTAGCATACTATCATCCTGAATACAAGTGAGTTCTCTAGAAGCGTGAGAGCCTGTAGTCTATTAATACTTGTATTCAGAATCCATACTGACTGTACTAGAGTCACCTCCCCATTCTGGTTACACATACTACAATACAGAATTTTCCCTGTTCCTGTATTGGTAGGAATCATTATATGTATTTGAAATCAAAGCCAAATAGTTAGAAATTATACAGGAGAATTGCACACTTCCGCTGTTCGAAACCCTGTATAACCAATCTTTCCCCAGTAATCATCAAGGGCACAGATACATATATATGAAACCATGACTCATATCTTCTGGACTGGCTGGTTTGTTCTCACAAGCTAGAAAAGAAGGCGTGAAGATTGTGTTATGCTGATGTCATGCAGCCCTGGTTCCATGGCTGGTGTGGGGCGGGCCTGTCCCTAAGCAAAAATCAAATGCACCAGTACCAGCACTGGTGGAGTTATTTTTGTCAAGTTGCACACATCCATACAGTACTTTTCCAATAACAGAAGTTTTCTGGAGGTGGAAAGTTCTTGGTTTGCACCCTTCTTCTCATGAAGAACAAGCCTTTGTGAAACCTAAGATTTGTCTAACCATTGAGAAAGACTGAGGAAGGAGTTCTGTTCTGTTCTATTTCATTAGAAGGCAGTCTGGTCTGATTTTGTTTGACTTGATAAGTGACTGAGTTGAATGACCTCTGATTTCTGAATCTTTGAGAAAGAGAGAAAAAGCATCTGGTAACTGTTACATAGCTGCCAAGGCCAAGTAACTGGGTTACATACTCCCTTGTGAGAATCATCATGCTGAATATTCTGCATTAGCCTACAATTAGAAAGTGTCTCTCCTGACACACCATATATTTGAATTTTTGAGGTGCTTTGATCTCCTTGCTGAGTCCAGAGTGGGAACCATATAGAAGAGTATTTACTAGTGTCTTAGTCTTGAGAGCAGTGCACTTCACTGTTAAATTCCTTCCGCTGTGGTTAGTATTACAGCAAGGTTGAGGAGGAGATCTTACACCATTGGTTTAAAATACCATTTCAGAAGGACCCCAAACAGCAGTTTGTTCTCATCTGCTGCATTGCTTCTGTTGTATTTTGATTCTAGGAGTACCGTAGTTCTTGTTCTCCTGGTGTTCTGCATATGCTTCCTAGTGGCTTGTATTATGTATCTACACGTCACACGAGTACAAGTAAGTGATTTAAGATTTTATGACTATTCTTCCTTTTGGTGTCCATGCTGTGCTTGTCCTTTGGAATATGAAGTCATCTGTGTAAGTTTCACAGATTCATAGAGTCTGAAAGCTATGTGCTTATCAAATTCATTGCAAAGTAATGTATTAGGTACTTCAAAAACAAAGATGGATCACCTGAAAGTAGACTTTACATGAGTAATTGTTACAGCACTGTAGCATTCAGTGCCATTAATTCTATGCTTTCTGTCTTTTTTGCTACATCGTCCCTTAACACTTACAACTAGGTACTGAATCATTACAGTGTTCAGAAAAACAACTGCTTTAATCTGACTTCTACTCCTTTCTGGCAGCAGAGCACACTAGTTCTCCCTTCCATTTCAGCTGGTATCTGGGTGTAAAGTCCTGATAAATTCCCCTCTGTTTTCAAAATTTTTCCTGCCAAAGCTGCAGCTGTTTTGATGGTAAAGTACAATGTTTTGCACAGATAATCCTTGGCCTTTTCAAAACCTTTAGTAATGATTAATTCTCCTGCATTATATTTTCACAACAGTAATGATGTAGAAGGACGTTTGGTTGCATTATCAGCGAACTAGGTCTGCCACATCAGAATAAAGCATCTACAGGCTAATTTTCTGATGAAAGAAATCTGTAGTGGATTAATCTAAATTTAGACTTTTCAGACAAATATCAGGACAAAACACCTACGCAGTTAATCAGCTTTTCTGATTAGCACACACGAATTTTAGTTTAAAAAAATGTCCTTTGACAGGAGAAAAGTCATTGTTTTCATGGAAACTTAAATAGCATATTAGCAGAGTATCAGGTACAGAGTAGAACCCTATTTATAAACTTGCACAATTATTTGGGAGTAATTTTGATGATCTCTTTTGTTTCATTAAGGCAAAGTAGTTTATCATCTATTCTTCTCTGTGTAGATGTTAGAAACACAGATGAAGTTTATGGGAAATTACTTCTCTTTATACGGTTTCCCTGGGGTTAGTGCAAACTTGAGATGTGTTCCATCTGTTTTGTCAGTCAACAAAATCTGTATTTATTCCAGGTTCCTCTATAGATTCAATACCTTGCAGGATCAAATCCACCATTAGAAAAATAAAGAAATATAAAACATCAGAATATCACAGTTTAAAATTTTATGGTGAAAATTTGTCTTATAGAGTAAATAAAATATAATGAATATACTATGTATAAAGGATGTAGAATGTATAGAATGTAAACCACTCGTTCCCCTATTTTAATCTGTCTTCTGTCACTTATTTGTTCTTTCACACTAGATAAGTGGCTCAGCTTCTCCATGCTTTACCATTGAATGCCTTACTCCTAAAACCACTATGACAATGTTTTACTGTACTAGTTACCTAGCATTTCTGGGCTCTGACAGTACTTATATAGTTAATAAAAATTCCACAAATAAAAGAAAACAAAGAAAATAAAGCACAAAATTCTATGCTATCGTTAAAAAGTAGTTGCAATCTTAGAATGACTTAAAGTCAGAAGTATAAATCATGTTAGTGTCAGAGTTTTAATTCAGACATGTCTCATACCTTATCTTTTAAATTTTTCTTTTTAACACAATAGCCTAGCATGTCAACATATAGAACATCTATTACCACACAGACCAAAAAAAATTGGCACAATGTGTCAGGACACGTGGTCTTTGAATCTGTGTGTTGTTTTGTCACTGTTAACAATCCAGCATTATCTTCAAGCTCTCTTTAATAAACAGTAGATAATTGCAAACTGAATTTGATTGCAAACTGAATTAATGGAATGTATATATTTCCTTCAAACAAAATTAACTTTTTTTTTTATTTATATGGATAAATCTGCACATTCCACACCATGTGTGTATAGGATTTTGGTCTAGTTGCGTGGACAGTTTGATGGGTAAAATGCCATTGGGATGATCAAATTCAGAGCATAGCAGTTTATGGTTGTACTCTATTTGGTAGTAAGTGGAGTACCACGAGCATTTATCCTGAATCCTATCCTGTTAGACAGTTTTATCAGCAACCTGGAGAAGGACATGGAGTATACTCATGTATACTCCATGACTTCAGTTTTGGCAGAATAGCTGTCAGGATGACTATTGAGAGGATTCTGGATAGGCTGGCAGAATAGGCCAACAGGAATCTTATGAAATACAGCACGCATAAATGCAAAGTCCAGGCCCTGAGAAGAAAGAACTGCCTGCAATAACACAGGCTGGGGAGTGACCAGCTCTGCAAAAATAGCCCTGGGACTCTGGGGGTTAAGGCAGACTACTTTTGGGCCTCCTGAGGTCCCTTGCAACCTGAACTGTATGATAGTGATGAATAAATGCAGAAATAGTCTGTCTTTTTTCATAATGTAATTTTGGACAATGCTGTATCGTTTCCCTTGAGACACAGTTTTTCAATCTCAGATTTTTCCAATTTGAGGTTCAGCAATATGCTCACTCTTTTATTAAAGCTGATATACCTCGAGTATCCTAACGTATTTTATTGATGCTGACTAATACTTAATCTGGTTTATGGTGTATCTAAGTAACTCAGGTCCATAATCTATTATTGATATTATGTTGGTTGTTCCACACGTACACTTACACGGACTTAACTCATACTGAAGTCAGAATGTATTTGCAGTTCACATATTTTTTATTTCTGCTGTAATTGCTGTATTCTCATGTGTCACATCCCAAACAAAGTTTATTCACCTATAAGTACCTCAATTTTTAATTCATGGTCACACGTACAGGCGAAATGTCTCTGCATATGTGAAAGGAAGGGAAGGTATTTAAATACATGATTTCTGTTGTGCCAAGGCTACAGTGGTCCCTCTCTGTGAGTACTTTGCTGCCTACTGGAAGCTATGCTTTTGATGTTGGTGATAGCCATAAAGTGAACAGCTTTCCTTCACAACTGGTGATTTTCGTCCAAAAATCAGGTGTTTGCTTTCTCTCTTTGACCTTAAGTCAAATTCAACCTTGATAAATCTGAGCCCCCTCCTTTTAAAGAATATAGGATTGTCCCCACTTTAAATCTGATTTTTTCTTGGAGTTGGTTCTTGACCCTTGAAGTCACTGGAAGAAGTCTAATGGTCTGAAAGATATATCATGGATCCAGTATATAATAAATACTCCACACACTCATAGTGAGAGGGTAAGAAAGGAAAGCAGCTTTATTGAAAGCAGAGTAGATCAGTATGACTGGAACAATTCTGACAGACTTACCCTTCGTCTCTCACATTCTGTCATAGGCTTCATAGCAGCAAGAACTTCACACATTTAGAAGTGTGATAGATGAAATCAGGGTAAAAATGGAGATAAGCAAGACTCTATTTCACCAGATATTTTTGTTCTCTACTGCTCTTTCTGACAAATTCAATATTTTTAATGAGTCCTGATAATTAAAACTATTCTGGCATGGCATTTAACATGACTATTATAGCAGAAGACACAAATACCACTCCAAAATTCTATGCTATGTATGTTCTCTTGGGTCACAATTTGGAACTGATAATTTGCAAGACAAAAGTTGCTTTGGATATTTTTCCCATGAGAGCAAGATCAAATGCCATCCTAATTTATTATTTGCATCATGAGTAGACATGCTACTAAACTTTCTAAGAGTTTTAATTATAGTGAGAAATAATGTATAATAATAATAATTTCATATTTATTATCCCCAAAGCTGCGATTACCATTAAAACACATCTACACAATAATAACTGCATAACAGTTATTACACAACAATAACTGCAATGCAGGCTAAATTTCTATATCCCTTATTCACCTCTCATTATAGACTACTAAAAAATATCTACCCCACTTTAAAATATTTTAAAATATTTATCTGTAAATCTTTTTTTTCATTTTCTTAGTGTTTTCCAGGGTGCCTGACAATACAAATTCGTACCATTTTGTGTATTTTTATTGTGATCTTAATATACTCTGTGGCTCAAGGATGTGTGGTGAGTATTTATATCAAGTATCACGTAATTTAACGTTCTGTTTAAAGAACAACCTGGTACAGATCCATTAAACACGTTGATAAATGCAATCATTAATGCAATCATTGTTTGCATTGATAAATGCAACCATAGTCTCGTCTAGTGAATTCCTACTCTCTTTATTATTCATATTTGCAGGGCATGTTAATTCAAAATTAAACCCTTCTGCTGTAATTTGAACTTTAACTGACAAGTTGTTGAATTAGGAATGGCTAAGCAATTAGCAAGTTGCATAGATCATACCTAGTCAACACCTATAGAAATCTGTATATCAAAACTTAGTATCATATAGTCTGCTGATGTCTTGTACTTTATGGGAAAACTCTTTTTAAATGTTCAACTTGCTTGCTAGTTCACTGGCTAATATTTTGTGACAGACAAGGCATGGTGTCAAAACAAGATTACTATTTCTATGTGGCAACTTATAAAACATCTTTCTGTGTAATAACAGGGGGATATTTTTAGTCCAGACAGATCAGAA
Organism: Manacus vitellinus; assembly: GCF_001715985.3. Lineage (NCBI taxonomy): Eukaryota > Metazoa > Chordata > Aves > Passeriformes > Pipridae > Manacus > Manacus vitellinus. The sequence goes on along the minus strand of NW_021940651.1, from coordinate 1,052,846 downwards.
AAGATCTTAAGACATCTTAAAATATGGACAGTTTTGTGTAACAAGAAGAGGTGCTTACACTGTGCTACTTACACAATCCATTCACATCTAATATCTAGAAAGCTTCTGTTCTATGAAGTGACCTTGCTTAATGGTTCTGAAGCTTGAGCTTCCTTTACTGTAGCCTAGCAGCTAGTTCTACATGGTGGACTTGAATTCAAATTTAAACTTCCACCTAAATATTTGTCATTCAGTTGCCTTGCCAAATACCAAACACTCATTTTCAGCATTTTGGCTGCTAATGCTAATGGAGGGTACTCAAAAGAAATCCACACAAAAAAATAGCACACTAAACACAACTGGAAATGCTAAGAAGGCAGATGTGTGAAATTATGCCTCTCTAGAGGAATTAAACAATGTGTTCTGACCATTATGAAGACATGAGCAATTCTCAGTGCTAACTGAGATACCAAGCCCCTTATTTTGTATTTTGTGTATTTACTCATTCCTAGACCTGCCCTGAGAACTTATACTAAGCTTATCCACATGAACTGAATGGGCAGTGGATCCCTTCTCTGTGAATTCCAGTGTCCTGAGAGAAACCAAGAATTACTGATGTTCAGACATTCCTGGGAATTCCTGAACATCAGCTGTGTTAGTTAACACACAGCCCTCGCAGAACACAGGCATATATGTGGTTCTTAGTGCAAACATTAGCCCAAAATGCATAGAGCTGTGCAGTGCCTCTAGGCTAGTTTCTCAGCAAGTTCTGTGTATATGACTTTGGGATTAGGACTAATGTTATGATAGCTGAAATCTTTGTGAATCAACCTCCGTAGATCTGACACTTACTTTGACCGAATGAAACAAACACCATCATTGCCACTTAAAGATGGTGAAAATGAGAAACAGACATCGTAAGCCCTAAAGAAACGTTGAACAACAGTGGAAGAAGTCAGATTAGAATTCAGAAGTTCTGTCCTCCAACAAGGCAGTGATCCTTCAGTTAGGACTTAAAATAGGTCACAAATACAACTTTATCCTTTTCTTAAAAAAAATAACCTGTAACCTAAAGAGAAATGTTTCATCCATAGAAATTATTAGTTCCTGCAAAGTAATGCCTCTAGAATTCTTATCTGTCAGAGGAGCTAGGTGTTGAGGTTTCACACCTCTGTTGCTTGTACAGCAGAGGGTGTTTTCCTGGGTGGATTGCAGATCATTGATGAAGCACTCATGCCTGTGTATGTTTTTGGATGAGTTTAGTATGAAGAGCATTTTTAAGGATATTGAGCCCAATCACATTAAAGGGATTTTTCACTTTACTCCTTCATTTCACAATGTTAGGCATTATGAGTTCAAATCATATTTATTATATTTCATCTTTTTAAATTACTACAACCCCCTGTAAAATACATTTCTTAATCACCCTTAAGGTTGTCAGTTACTTTACAGTATGGTATAAAATTTCATTGCCAGTGCTTAGGATGAAATAAAAAGGTCTTATAACACACTTAAAAATAGAAGCTTAAGTACAGGGCAGGGCATATGTGGAAGTGCCTGTTAAAATCAATTCCACGCTACCATCCCACTCCCCCCACTTATACTAACTCTTATCCTTTTCCTTCGTTAGGGGTAAAGGTTGGACTGCAGTTAAAACTGGAGCTCTAGGGACTTGCACTATTTGCCAGAAATTCCTCTCTTCCTTGGGTAACAGCTCTGAAATGTGTACATGACAAAACTAGGTTAAATTTCCCCAAATTTCCCATAAGAAATGCACTAAAACATTTTTTTTATTTCCAGTCCAGGGAGGAAATGGAACTCCTTGGATAACTGAAATGAGAGGGATAATTAAGGATGAGTCCTTGTTTTTGAACCATATGTGACAGCAGAAGTAGCTCTGAGATGGAAAAAAGATATTATTCATGTTTAGTTTTTCACTCAGTGATTAAAATATATTTTATTTTGTATTTAAGTAATTAAAATTTATATGACTTACATAGTCAATAAAACAAACACATTTATTTCTGTGCTCTGTGCAAGATCCTTCTTCACCTGCATGGCCATGGTAAAGATTAACTGAAGTTCCTTAATTTTGCAGGAATATGCTGGTGTGAGAATCTGTTGATTTTGAGCACTGAGAAAGAAACTATTCAGCTAAGCCCAAACTTCAACTGTTTGCCCTTACTGGCATCTAATGAACAAATTTTGTCTCTCCACTAAAACTCTGTGAAGCATTGCAGGAAAAGGGGATTTTCATACAACATTGAGTTGGGTGGGAACTCCACAGCCATATTTTCCCAATTAGAAATGAACCACAGTCAGCCTTCATAGCAATTGCATTTCTGTTTATTTCGTATTTAACCTTCTCCTCTTCTCGCCTCTCCTGTCTTTTCTAGGTTGGCTGCATGCCTTGGGTTTGGAATACCAATTCCAGCAGCTCAATAGTTATAATTTCTCCTGGTGGAACAAATAAAACAATGAATGAACTTCCATGTGACACAGCCCACTATGCTTTCCTTTCCTGTGTAGTGGGGACTCTCACCTTGGCAATATTTCTACGAGTATCTTCCTTGCCAAAAATGATTCTCCTGCTTTTTGTTACAATTTTGTACATAGTTATTCTGGAACTCAGTGGTTACAGAAAAGCTTTGGGGTAGGTATCTTGCAAAGTTAAAGCAATGGGCAATTCTCTATAGATAGTCATGACATTGACTAGTCATCTGTGAATTGTCCTCGTGTTCAGTGCTGCTTAGGGCTATAGAATCAGTGAAGCGTAAGAAATACTTTAAACATCCTCTCCCCAGCAATTGTAGGATCTAGTAATATCCATCAACAGGAGATCAGCTTTTAGGAGCTAGCATTCTGTAGTTTTATGGTAACGTATTTCAGCTGAACACACTGCAGTCTAACTATAATATGAAATAGAAAACAGTTAAAAACTTCACTTCCATATTTCAACCAATTCCAATTTCATTTAAGTTTTTAAGCTTTTCGGTGTTTATGTGTTTCCTAATTCAAAGCATGCACACACATTATAATAATGCATAGCATTATAAAGTCCCCAAGAAATTGCTTGTTTGTGTGATCAGTGATCAGATATAGTCATCCATTGCCCTGCCCAGATAAGCCTTTTCAGAAAAGGTTATTGATTAGGGTGTACCCACATGTTCTAAACCAAAAATTTGATATTAAAAGTATGTGGTGTTAGGTATTGGAAAACCTGGAATAATCTGTTTACTTTCTTCTTGTTTTTAAGGGGTGGCTCCTTTTACATGCGTGGCTATGAACCAATACTAGCTATTTTGCTTTTCTCGTGTGCTTTGGCACTGCATTCAAGACAGGTGGACTTGAAACTGCGTCTGGACTACCTCTGGGCTGTGCAAGTGAGTCACAGGACTTTATAGTATCCATGCATACAAAATGATGTCTGACTTTTTGATTTGGTTTGCAAATACTTTCAGGACAAATTAGTTGGACTAAGACTCTTACGAAATTTCTCATGTCTGTTGGGGTTCACAGAGAAAAGTTATTTTAGAGCCTTCTTTCCACAGACCTATAAAATTCCTTTTTTCCCGGAGAAGTAATTTTTTTTGTTTGTTTGAAGTTGTTCCAGTACATCATCAATCATGTAATATATTTATATCTAAGGTGAATTAGGAATGTACTGTTAGCAATATAAACCTGAGATACAGAAATGAAATCCATGGGGGATTTTTATCTTTTATTACACAAAAAGGGGTGAAAATAAGTCAATTTTCAGGTAAACTGAAAAGAAGCAATTAAAACTGATAAAAGAAAATATTTATACCCATATCATGCAATGAAACTATGGAACTCCTTCCCAGATGAAGATCAGAAATTTATTTAGGTACCAAGTGCATGCACTGCTTTTGAAAATACATTTCCTAACTATCATAATCACGGCAAAACCTATAGAAATTATATTAACCGTCATACGGGCATCAAGATATGTTTACCTCCTGTCACACCTCTTAGCAGTCCAATTCCCACCTCCAAAGTGTTTCACACTGGCTCCTGAAGGAAGGAGAAAGTTCAATATGTAAGTTCGGTTTGGTGCAATTTGGAAGTTGCCCGTATGGTAAATCTTACACTCCTGTAGTTCATAGAGGTCACATTCTATTCTCATCTACACCGTTAACTATGTTGTCAAGAGGACTGTATAAATCATCACAGTGCCTGCTTTTACACATAACATCAAGACTGGAACACATGGGTTAGTGAAACACATCCCTGGCTCCAAAATGGAGAAGTCAGGAATGACTTAACTCTATTATCTTCTGCTTATAAAGTTTTTCTATGTAACAGTTAAGCTTTGTTGAGATTTCTTGTATGTCTTCATGTCCAAAACTATGTCCATGTCCTTTTCGACTTAAGATTATCTTGTTCTATAATTTCCATGGACTCTGCACTGTTTAACTGAGTCTTCAGTGTGAAATTACTTAATTTAATTTTTGTCCTGTGACCTACCGTATTGATAGATGGTATGTCTGTCAGCCTCAGAAGATTGTTTTAGACAAACTGATGCTAGTTTCTGCTTGCTGTGCTGCCAAATATAGTTTTTAGATGGAAGAAAAAGGTGGTTAGATTTTGAAATTCAGTGGAGCACATGTCTAGGTGTATACTGTGGTGGAAGTATGTGAGTGCCATATGATCCATGAATACAAGACCTTCTGTATGTTATTCTTAGCCCTGAAATAGAGTAGCAGCAGGACTATACTGGTTTTGCTATCCTGTGGCTTTTCAGCAGGTCAAGAGTGAGTTCCAGCATCTTAAATGCTTTTCATCATTCCAGCTATTATGACGAACTGTGCATCCTTAATGGAGGTACTGCTTAAAGATTATTAGTTTTAAGTTAATTTTTAATTCACAATCAATTAGTTTTAAAGTTTAGTACAGGAAACCTATGGGATGCTTGTCTAATGAAAGACCAGAACTGGGCAATAGTAAAGGAAGAAATATGAACTTTTTCTGTTTTCTTGAGGACAGGTTGTATAGACATACCTAGCCATCTACCACTATTGTTAAAACCATTGTGCACTTTTTCCAAGGGACAATTAGGGAAGATAAGACATCAAATTTCGAGTGGCATCTTCAGGTACCACTTCAAAAAGTGGTTTTCATCTGAAATTAAATGCCATTTTAAGATCTTTTCAACTGCAAATCAGGTACTTATGTGGTGCCACCTTGTCTGTGAAATTTGCATGATAATATTGAGAAAGGAAAAAAATCAGTTTAGGTAGAAAGTTCAGTATTAGAGATCAACATAACTACCATTCTTTGAAATCAGTATCCTGGATATGTTCTTGGCCTCTTAGATGATCTGAGCATTTACCTTTCTTCTTCTCAATTCCAAGAGGAAGATCCATTCCCTGTGCAGTAAGCAATAGTGGATAATATGTAAGAAAGGTTCTTCTGGTTTCCTCTCTGTATATTGATTGTGAATGATATTGAGTCCAAAGGCTAATTAACATAATATACAGAAGTACTGTCCATGATGGATGTTACATGATGGATGCTTATGATGCTTATCTATTCAAAGGGTAAGTGAAAAAAAACCCAAAACTTTGTACTTGCTAGGTTCTTCAGCACAGTAAAAATCTGAGCATTTCAGGCTCTGGTAACACTGTTGATTGGAAATATCTGTATGTTAAAACTGCCCTTGAATAGTTAGCAAACTCCAAGCTACTAATTGTTTAACAACCTTTAAGAGGAGACAAATAAAAACTACATTCTTGAGTGACCAGTTTTCTCTAGCTGCTGGATTGCGGGAGCCCATTGTGTGGTTAAAAGCATGTTTCTCTACAGCCATGGTACTACTTACCATTGAAACATGTTGGCTTAACTTGGTTATATTTTTGGTAACAGAAGTTTTAGAAAGACCATTGACTTACTGTACAGGGCCTATGGAGATTTTCTGTTTTACAGAGTAAGTGTTCTAGTTCTTTGTGCAAACACTGAATTGCATGAACTACATGCTAAGGCTAGATTCACATCTCCCAGTAGCCAGCCCCTGCTATGCGAAGATATGCCAACGTCTTCACATGTCATTTTAGGAGGCTTTTCAGTTGTTGGCTTACAACTGGGAGAATTTCAGACTCAATGGCTATTCTGGAGGCTGTAAGCACTTTGTTTGGATACTTTTAGTAGCGTTCATTGTGGGACTAGTCCTGTAAAAATATTATCAAATGAATAAAAGCGTTTGCGGCATAAGCTGCAATAAAAAAGATTTCATAGATAATTTCTTTACTTCATCATGAACAATAAACCATCTAGTACTAACTAATTATATTTTAAACCCTGAAAGTGTCCTGAAATTAATATTATTATCAGTAAGAATATATAGATAGATTCTCAGTGGTCTCTGCTAAGGTCTGAGGAAAACATATCCATAGATTTTTTTTTTCTGCCACATCAGGAAAAAAAAGTGTTTGGAAGAAGAGTAGGTTTCAAACAAGGAAAACCGGTTAAGAAAAATCATACAGTTTCAAGATAAGTTAATCTACTTTCCTTGCATCTGAGTTGCATAAACAGAACAGAGATAATACAGTATGTATTTACATAATTTATGTAAAAATGTGGAAAAAATATTTTATATGGAAAAAATAATTTTTTTGATTTGTGATAAGTTGTCAAAACATTTATATTTGTATTTACTGTTCACATGTCAGTGGTGTTATAGGTTCTTGTTGATTTTGCTAGGGTATTTTTCTGTTCCAAATTTAACCTTTCTGAATATCACAGTATTTCCAGAAAATATCTGCTCTTTGTTTTGTTGATTTTTTTAACAGACAGTGGGAGGACAATTTCATTTTCTGTATAGCATTGTTGAGTAACTCTGTGTGTCTCATATGACAATAACTATGAGTAGCAAATATAGGAACATTTTCCTTACTTGTTACTGATATTCACATTTGATGATGCAAATTGTTTAACAAAACTGGGACAAAAAAAAAGAATGAACAAATAAATATAAGTAATAAATTTATGAAGATCTAAAACCACCAAAGAATGGAGTTGCTCACTCACCCAGGATTTGTCAGTGGAGGAAAATAAGTATAATATAATGATATGACTAATTGATGCATTCTTCAGGGAATACTAGAATATAATTCCACTGGCTTTCCTAGTCCACTACACTTGTAAGAAATACAAGTTTTACAGTCTGGAAGCAAGACTTGCTAGGTGTGCTAGCACTTCCTCTCAAAAACCTGGCCCTGCAGAAGCAATGTGATGAGTCTCTTCCCTGTGGCTTTAGTGCCACCTTCAGGTACAAAAAATGAGGCTTCTTTTTAACTGAATCTTGAAACTGTATTTTCATGTAATAACTATTCAGTCAGTGACATTGCTACAGCATGTTTAGACTTAGACAGCCAGCTGATACAACTGCTCAGACCACTTCCCAAACAAAGGATGTGTAATCAGTTACCAGCATTATAAAAACTGTGGGATGCTATGTGATGGGGATGGATGGGGATATGCGTCAATCCAAGGAGACTGATTTTGCCACAGTTGCTGATTCAACAGCAGAATATCTTCCTTTATCTCCCTTGGTTTCCAGCTGCTATGTAGCTTATTATCTAAAAAGTACCAGCAAGTTCCCTCCTCTGCAATGGTTTCAACAGAGCCTGGCTGTGGTGTCTTCACTCCATGCTCCATTTAGTCCCTCTTTGTATTGTGTGAGGGAAGTTGGGTGTGCTGACCATATTCCATCCAGGGACTAGCAACCATATTTCCCCCTATAATTTCTGAACAGTTATCTTTGTTTCTTTTTTCCCACAGTCTCATCTTTGTCAACTGAATCTTCTCAGAGACAAGACTGTAGTTAGCAGTTTTGCATCCAAAGAGGGGAGGAGATGCTTGCTAGGTGTGTTGGAGATGTAGCATTCTACCATTAACAATGGTGATGCCTTTCCCTGCTCTTAGAGGATTTTGCTACCCCTTCAGACATGACTCTAATAGTTTGATTTCCACCATCAGTTCTTCACTCAAGAGCTCATTTCTTCACTTCTTAGTCATGACTTAGGCTTGCTCTAAAACCTTTGTCATTTGTACACAATGATGGGTGTACTGAAGAACCTTTTCAATCATGTCTTCCAAAATGCACATTTCGGCTCACAACTGGGCAAGGCAGAGGAATCGGGTCACACATTTCCAGATCAGAAATGAACAGCGGCTGTCAGTGAGTGAGCAACATCACTATCCATACAATGTATCAAACTGATTACTCCACTTACCTACCCCTACTTGATTCCTTTGACAGTCCAGAAATCCCTATGCCCTGACTCGAAGGAGTGTTGTTCTTTAGGCTGATATTCTGCCCCCTATGTTATTGGTAGCTTAAATGAGAACATTAACATTCCTAGGAATTAAGTAACAAAAAAGTTCTTGTTCAAAAAATAGAAGAATGGATAAACAAGCCCCAAATGGATTTTTTTATTCAGAGCATCAGTTCAGTTTTGAAATCCCTTTGCTGCTGTCGGAGTAAAATTTGCTATATTTCAGTATAGTACAAAAATGGAGTTGCAAGCTCAGTCTGGATTTTCAGCAGGAAAAATTTTTTATTTTTACTATTAGAACATTTAAATTGCAACAGTCAAACAAAATGCCAGAGACCATTTCACATGTTTATAGAAAACAATAAGTCAGAGACAGAGTTATGCCACCAAAACAGGGGAAGGATATTTTAAGAAAAGAGTATGTGAAATTTAAACAGCAAAATAAGTCTCAGGAAAACAGCTCACAAACAGGGAATAGATACTTGCTTAGAGTAAAAGCTTCAGGTGTATTTCTTGCAGAACTTCATTGCTATTTAATGTTTACTGATATTTCATGGCTGGAATAGATTCTGTTTCTTATTACACAAATAAGAGTAGGAGATGAGAATTTATTTCAGAAGGGAACAATTCCTGAAGAATTTATGTCTATAAAATCAGTTGTTTTTCTGCATTCTTTCTATTTGTAAAGAAATTTAGAAATACAGAAGTAAACTGCAAAGCAAAGTGAACTGTGTAATTTGAATAAAAAGGCTTTTTCCTAAGTTTCGTCATGGAAAGTAAAACCTGACTTCCTGGAAAAAAGAAATCACATGAAAATATATTGGTAGCTTATACGAAGGCAAGGGGTGACTGGTTTTCTCCTACTTAGACAGGAATGGATAGTGAAAAAAGTATGTGGACTTTGTAATAAATCAGGATACCAAATTTCAGATGCAAATGGGACACCAACAAAGATTAGAACAGGTTCTTTGGTGGTTTATGTGGTTGTGGTTTCTCAATAATGCCTGAGAATTTGCCCTTCCAGTCTTCCACTGATTGTAATTAGATAAACAAAATCATATTAGGATCACAGTAGAAGATTTGTGTTACTGTTCTGTGAATGTGATTGAGGAGCAAAGAATAAGATATAATTTCTGTGAGTTTAATTATATAACCTGATCAAGCATTTTCTAATTGAAATTAGAATGTAGAGCCAGAAGTCACTTTAAGAAAAAGGAGCAAATTCCAGAGAAGTAATTTTGCTGATGAGTACATGAAGGACTAGGCTGGAATTTGCAGACCTAGGAGTCCCAAATGAGATCCCTAGATATTCAGTATTTTTCTAATAAGAGGTCTGAGTTTTAGAATTGTTTCCTAATGTATGACTCCCACTAATTTCTGTTAGTCAAGGCACCTGTAATAAGATACCAGTATCTTGGGTTAGGAACCTCAGTTGTGTTAACACACTTAACTCTTTCTGAATGCTGTCATTCACACCAACAATAGAATTTCTGTTGTGAAGGAACTGTCTATGTTTTCATGACAAACACCAGCATAATTAAAACCATCTCTAGAAATGCTAATTATCTTTATACACTTTTTTTAATTAGATATCATTCTTAAGGACTCAATTTTAAAATCTTTTTCTCTGTTGAAGTTACTGACTAGCCCGTTCTCTTTACATTTTACTGCAAAATGACATAGGTTTGACTGGTGATTCTACAGGCTTCTCTTTTTTGAAACATGGATCAAATATTGCTACACTGTATCAGACTACGTGGAAAGGAATTGGCCTCCAAGACCCACTTAAGTGGGATTGTTCTGGCTTCTTACTCTGTAAAAATATCAAGGGTCTATTTTAAAAATAATGGAGAACTATGGGAGATACTGATATACTTAGCTGATCAAATCCTGAAAGTAGCCCAGAGCTTAAATTATTAAGAACTTTAAGGGATTTTGCCTAACATAGAAGCATGATACAGGAGAAACGTTCGCACTCTACATTACTGCTCTACATTATTATGCTCAGTTTAATTTCAAAGGATGAATTAGTAGAAGCTGTTTGATAGGTTCAACTAACTTTTTGCTATTTGGAAAGGTTTTTCTTTTCCTCTATCCCCACAGGCAGAAGAAGAGAGAGACGATATGGAGAGAGTCAAGCTGGATAATAAAAGAATTCTCTTCAACCTGTTGCCAGCACATGTTGCACAGCACTTTCTTATGTCTAATCCAAGAAATATGGTAAACCAAGATAAAATGTATATACATGTTGTATGGATGTGGCCTGGTGTTGCTTGGGTCACCTTTCAATTGTATGTTTTCAAGAAAGGCTTGGACTTTTAAAATTTTGCTCACGTTTAAATAATTTCATAAAAACTTGTATTCAAGAATTAGTTAGAGATTATTTCTTTTGCTTTATGGTCCTCTTTCTCTAAAGAATTTTAATAAAAATCAGTATAAGGGCTTATTGTTATTAAATATCAGTGTAACCAAGTGTCTGCTTGTCAATCACTTCATTTCAATCAATTTAGGATATTGGGATTTATCACAGCATTGTATGAGCTCAGTTTGGTTCTGAATAGTGAAGCACATGATCTTCCAGACGCTACTGTATTACCCAATCTAGTTCTGGAAAACATGCTATCATTACCAAAAGCACCCATTTAAAGTTAAAAATGGAGAATTATACATACTCAAGGAAGACCCAGCAGCTTTTAACATAAAACGCTACAGTGACTAAATAAATTGGTTTAGGAAACCCTTACCAGAATCCTTCTGGTAATCTGAAAACCTGCAGCACTGGAGTTGCTGTAATATCCATGATACTGCTCTTGAGAATTTTGATCAATGTATTTGAACCACAGAAGAGTGGTTTTGCTTTCTTTGAGCCCTCTAAATTTTTAAGCAGAAACCTTAGCATACAGAGCAGCATTATATTACATAGGACTCCATAACTCACAGAAAGATGTGAAGGAGTGAGGCTGGTTTTTTGCTACAGTATAAAATTGCTCCACATGCTATTTTGCTTATAAAACACAATTGAGAAAATATATTTCTCACACAATGGAAGTTCTATGACTGTTAAGCCTTTCTCCAAATTTTTACTTACTGCTTCCATGTCTAAACAGAAAAACAAAACAAAACAAAACTAAGTTGTTTTAAATGGGTTTAATACTTTAGGCGTTAATTTTCTTTTATGGTTTTGAGTGGAGACATCTTTCAACATTATTTTAAGAAGATTCAACATTATTTTAAGAAGACTGGCTTTCTCTCAAGCAAAAATGATGGCTTTTGTCATAGCTATTGCTTAGCAGTAGAATGGGTATTGTAATAATGATGCTTAGTTTAGATTAATCTTTTAAAATAAAAATTATATCTGCTCCTGAACTGCAGGACCTTTATTACCAGTCATATTCACAAGTAGGAGTGATGTTTGCTTCCATCCCAAACTTCAATGATTTCTACATTGAATTGGACGGCAATAATATGGGAGTGGAATGTTTACGCCTGTTAAATGAAATTATTGCTGATTTTGATGAGGTAAGTTCTAAGGACTTTGTCTTTTGACCGTATGAGTTCTACCAAATTCCTATCAACAGAGATTATCTGTAGTAATTCATCATATCTTGAACTGCTTAATAAAAGAGTAGTGTAAACTTTCTATTTAATCATAATTGATGTCCACTGGGCTTCTTCAAGGTGGTCAGACTTTTAGGTCTGACCTCAAATTCCACTAATATAGAAAGAGTATCAAAATGCTAGTTAATGGCAGGTTTTTTCAATGACATCAAAGTGGGCCAGCCTCAACTTACCAAAAATAATATGGTTTAATGAACTTGCACATATTATCTGATAACTATGGTTGCTTGTCTAAAATATTATGTAATATTTAACAGTTTTATGTTTTAAACAAAGCTTATGGACAAAGAATATTATAAGGACATAGAAAAGATCAAGACAATTGGAAGTACATATATGGCAGCTGTGGGACTTGTACCTACTTCAGGAACTAAGGTAAGAAGATTTTACAAAACAGTCCTTTGTGAAGGAACCATTTTCTTTCAATCTCTAGAGGAGCACCAGAAACACAACTAATTCTATGTGATTACAGATAACTTGTATGACTGCTTTGCAACACTTTAAATTTGAAATTCAAAGAAAAGCTGTAGCCTGAGAAGAAAAACTGCCACAGTTGCTCATGTGGCTTCACTTGCAATTTCATTGTCTGCAGTTCTGGATTCTCTGCAAATCGATGTATAAGAGCCTCTAAGTCAGAGTAGTAGTGTTTTAAACCCAGTATCTTAGATGACCTAAGATGTAGGAAAGAGAGACTCTAGGTGTAATGAATTGCTGCAAAACTAGCAGAAGAATATTAAAATGTGATTTTTACATTTTTTTTTTAATATGGAAATCTAGATGTAACCTACAATGAAAACAAACTTTGTACTTAGCAGTGTTTCACTTTACCCTGGTCCCTTCAAATAAGCTCTTCTTTGTCTCTGCTATTGGCATTCTTTTTACCGTTTTAATTACTTAGCAGTAAAAAAAGTCAAAGTCATTTCAAGCCCCTTAGCTCTGTGGCACAGTTCTTTTGTATCTTCTTTACTACCCTGAGTGTGTTTCTCACCTTAAGTTATTGTCTTGGGACAGAGATTTCCTAGATTTGCAAGCAGGATCTAGAAAGTCAGAAAACTATGTGGGCAGTATATTAAATATATTGTATACAGAGTACCATGCATATTAATAATTGTAGTAATAAAACTAAATTATGAATATGTTATAAAACTAATGATATAAGAATATCATGAAAATTAAACCAATCTATTCACTGTCTGCTCAGAGTTTCCAGACACTTCTCCCTTGTTCCGGTATGCATGTACATATGTTGTAGACACATGTTGTATACACTCATATATACAGTTTAGCATTGAAAAATAACATCAAATTAAAGGGCGAAAATGAAAAAGGCCAGAAGATGTCCTGTGAACTATTATCCCTGCTAAGTGAATAAAAAACAAGACCACATTGAAATCGACTGTTAGAATCGTGTTGGAATATATCACATGCAACTAATTTTCTGGTCTGCAGAAAATTTGCAGCTGATGCTTTCCTTTATATCATTCCTAGAAATCTACATATTACAAAAAAGGTATTTTTAAAAGTCTGTTTATCCTGAAATGTTTGACTCATGGGTCCTTGGACAGGCAAAAAACATTGAACTTTAGATTTTTTTTCAGTGTGTGATCTCGGGCAAACAGGCAATATGTCTGCTATAAATGCTCTTTGAACTATAATGCTCAAAACAAGTGTGTTATTGGGTAACTTTGGCAGCATATGTTCCAAAATCTAAGCACGTTTGTCTCTTGTATTTTATAGTTGTTAAGCGAAGGGTTAGCTGAGTTGACCCAGTATTAAAGATACTGCTCTGAGCTTATGATAGTAATGCATTTTAAATCACTGCAGAAAGTCTTGCCTTTCTCTTAAATCTTGGGGAAAATTTTGATCTTTTCTGCACATGTAGAATTTACTTAACATTCTATATTCTGGAAAAAAAATCTTGTATGAAACAATCAATATTTTTTACTTTTAACTTGGGGTTTCAGCTCTTTGTGTTCTCTTCCCACTGCTCATGGTGTGCAAATGAATAGAAATTATTCACATCCTCCTGGCAATTTTCCAACAGGTCTTCAGCATGCAGCTATGTATTAGAAGTCTGATAATCCTGGCTAGCCTGTCGTGCACAGGTGATCACTTCCAGCCATCACACAGTCCCTGGGCTGTCCATGGGGAGCCTTAAGAGACTCAACTGCTTCTAGTGTGCCCTCTGCCAGGAGCATCCCAGCTTCAACAGAATATCTGACACAGCCTCTGATTGTGAGCAAATAATTTCATACTAGGATTTGGACATGAGCAGAAAACAGTGGATCGGGTTAACTGTGCTCTTAACTGAGGACATTTGCACACATAAGAGCTCAGTACCCTGATGAAGTTAAATATTTAAATCCCATATTTTACAGGACTTGTTTCTTGACTTCAGCAGACGAATAAAGTAAATGCACATTGCCTGTATCACAGTGGCTTTGCTGTGATGCTCTGAGCAGTCTTTCCAGTAACTATTCCTCTGATGTCTAAATGAATAATTGCTTGCCAGTTACACCATCAGGGCAACACACAAACCAACGTCTTTGTAGATCTTTCACACAATATAAAATCCTTGTGTGTGTATTTCACCAAGATCCTGACTTCACCAGTGGTCTTCAGTGCAGGTTCAAAAGAGTTTGCCAGTAAACCTATTGAGATGCATCTGTGACCTGCAGCACATCTAGTATTTGTCACAAGTCCTCTCTCCTGCGACCCTGAAGGGCATTGCAGAAAAACACAGCATTTATTAGACAGCAAAGAAATGGAAGGATAAGGAATATAAAGAAGATTAGAAATCAAATAAAACTATGCACAACTCCCTCCCTCCTCCAGACATTCAATATTGTTTCCTTCCCTGGTGGGACTGTAGCCATAAGCTCTTTAAGCTTAATTCTTGTTCTTCCTTTTTCTTGGTGGTGCTGGAAAAGAGTAGAGCTAGCTAGTTCACATTGTAAGAAGCACAATGTCAGATATCCAGGCAGGTAAATAAAAAATTTTTTTTTCCAAAATTTGGGACTGGCCCAAGGATGATTTTATAATTTTTTGTTAGAACTAATTTTTTGTGAATTTCCCAGTCACATGGAGCAGCCCTTTCAAACTGAGCAGAATAAAGCAAATAGCAACTGGTTTCTCAGGTTTGTCAGCCACTGCCAAGCACTGCATTTATAAAATCTCGCTATGATGGCAAAAACTCAGCAAGCTTTCATCTCATGCCAGCTTCCACAATCCTGTTGTGCAACACCCTACTGAAACTGCCACTGACCCTGCATTTCTTTCACCATATCCTACCTTTAGCCCACTTTCACTTTGTAAATCTGTTCCAAAATTCATATTTCTTATTCAAATAAGAGCAGAACATAAAAGCAGTCATACTGAGTCAAATCAAAGGCTTATTCTAGTAACCTGTCTTTAACTAACCAAAGGTAGATCCTGGGGGAAGGGCATGAGTTACAGGAGAAATACACAAACCTCTCTTTTCTACTTTCTAATGATATGCTGTTTAAGAAACTCTGGAGTTAATGTCTTTTTACTACTGTGTAGCAAATATTTCTTTCATGAGTTTGAGTAACTATGTTAGACTCTTGTGAAATTTTGGAATCACAATATCCTCTGACCATGAGCTCTACAGTTTAATTAATTAGCCTGAAGTTGTAAAACTTATTTTCTTATGTTTGGGGTTTTAGTTAAAAGTTGATACTTCAGCATTTCATTTGATCCCTTCTGATTTTTTTGCTATAGTTAATTTAGATACATTTTATAACAAATCCCTTCAGCTTGCTTGGAAAGGAAAAAACATAGGGGCGTTCTGTGTCACACAGGATTGAATGCAACAGAAATTTTGTCAATGGGAGCAGCATGCACCCCATGGAGTTGGGAACTAGGAAAAGCCCCAAAGGGAGAAGAGGGCAGAAACTATAGTTATTAATAATCACCAGGCAAAGTAGTTTTGTAAGAAAGCAGGTTATGTTCCCTGCCACACTCACAACAAACATCTGCAGCTCTCTAGCAACAGAACCACTTTACCATGGGAACTTTGTTTTCCATTCTTCCCAGAAATCAAAAAGAGAGAGAGAATTAAAAAAAATACCACTCAAGAAAAGAATGCATGTGCTTTAGCTACCATCAAAAGTTTCCTTTCACAAACAGGAGAATTGGTTAGATTCTTTTCCTAAGCCATCTGTCCTGCGTTTTTCATTGGTTTTCACTTTGGTATTTCACCTGCCTCTCAGTATCATACAAATCTAATGTGCAATACTATTATACTATTTTGTTTCTAGGCTAAAAAATCAATTTATTCCCATCTGAGTACACTGGCAGATTTTGCAATAGAGATGTTTGACGTTCTTGATGAAATCAACTATCAGTCCTACAATGATTTTGTCCTGCGAGTTGGTAAGTCACGTTTCTACAATTATCACACAAGCAGAACATTGTTTTTTGTTGGCTTTTCCTGTGCTGTCAGCAAAGGATTACCTGTCCTGCCCTCATGATTAAAGCTGAAAATTGTCCTTTAGTGAGAAAGTCACCTTCACGTAGAAGGTCAGCAGGCTGGATGGTATGCATTAGTATAAGGAATTACAATTATGTCCAATTCCAATGTGTTTACTTAATCTATGCACCTCTAAAAGGAAACTGCACGACTAATTTCATGCAATATTATGTGTGCCCATTCTTGTGGCTTACGCTGCTTTGCATTGCTAAACTGCTGAAAACTGGGTTTTAGTGTACTTAGCTATTAAGTTAAATCTGCAAAAGCTTTGTTGGCATTAAAAGTGTGATGGGAGCTTTTTGTTCACAGATGCCAGATCACCTTAACCAGTCCTGTTTTCTCCAACAAATCAAATCCTCTGGTCTTCACAACACAACCCTTCCCATGCAATCCTTTACACGTTATTACACGTCTTACCACTCAGAGTCCTTTCTCACAATCTTCTTAGAGATCACATTCCCCTCTTCCCCTTCTTCCCTGCATTCTGCTCCTCTCCAATGTTACTTCCACTGCTGTTCTCATTTCATTGCATATTCTAAACCAGATAGTTTTCTCCAGCTTCTTTCTCCACACATTTTCATGGCTGAATTGTGAGAATAGGCCTGACAAGGGAAAAACAAAAGTTGCTAGCAGTGTAAGATTGAGAAAGACCCAAGACATCAAAGGCAACAATAGGAGAGTTACACATATTTGACCTCCTGTACATCTTGATAATTATAAATCCTAAATTCTCTTTGAACTCTGTTATAACTGGTCTTTCCAGGTTCACAAAAGATCAAATGTGTAACCCCCATTCTTCTGCATAACTTGCCTGGGAAAGCCCTCACATGGAATCTTTTGCAGGGTTTAGTATCTGCAGCTCTTCAGGGCACTCAGAAGGAACACATACTCTTTTATCTTCCAAACAAGGTGTCCAATTCAGTCAGAAATGTAGAATCAAGCTCTGCAGTTTCCCAAAAAAAAGTGCTTGAGCCATTTTCAATCCTTTTGTCTTTTTCCTTATCTGAGTTGTCTAGTATTAATAGCCAATGTCACACACTTCCTGTACCCCAATCCTTGTGTCTTCCAGACCATTATTTCTGTTCCACTTGGAAAACCTCTGTTAGAAGACTTTATAAGTGCAACTGCAGTGGAAGTTGTAGGGACCAATTAAAGAACTAGCAGTTTGTCTTGTCTACAGCTAAACTCTGGACTAGCACTATTTTGCTTCTTTTCTTTAAATAAATAAAATCCACCAAAGAATCATATTTTTATGTTGTCTATCGTATTGCATGTCTAATAAGATATCTCAAGGAATGCCTTTGTTTTGTTTATAAACCTTTTGCAAATACAAAAGTCCAGTTGGCATTAAATTCAGCATAGAATCATAGAATATGCTGAGTTGGATGAGTCCCATCAGGATCATCAAGTCCAAATCCTGCCTCTGCACAGGACATCCTAAGAATCCCACCATGTGTCTGAGAATGTTGCCCCAAAGCTTCTTGAAATCAGACAGGTTTGGTGCTGTGACCACTGCCTTGGGGAACCTGTTCCAGTGCTCAACCACCCTTTGGGAGAAATACCTTTTCCTGATATGTAACCTTAATCTCCCCTGACTCAGCTTCATGTTGTTAATATAAATTATGTCCTATGAGCAGAAAAATTTTAAGGCACTTGTGTTGAGTCTGTTTTGTAGGATTCATGTTTCCCTTGGATAATATGCTGTAGTGTTTGAAACCAAACTCATTGTTTAATTTTAGGTATTAATGTTGGGCCAGTAGTAGCAGGAGTCATTGGAGCCAGAAGACCACAGTATGATATCTGGGGGAACACTGTAAATGTTGCCAGCCGGATGGATAGTACTGGAGTGCAGGGAAAAATTCAGGTGAGTGCCTTCTAAGACAATTTTGCAAAGTTTACATACTTCCTGTTTTACATATAGTTACATTTTCAAGACCACTTAGAAAATGCAGCCTCACTTTATCTTCTTCTAATGAAAAGGGCAACACTCTCCAGCTGACTCAAGCATCAGAGATCTAGTTGTTTTCCATCTTATATGCTTCACTCCTTGGAGACAATGAAATCCTTAAATAAATCATTTCCCATTAGAAGAAAGTTCTCTGTTTCATTGCACACAGTTGGAGGCAAGCCTGGGAATGCTGACACTGCCAGTCCTGGTACTGTAGAAATTTTGCCTGAATAAGACCTACAGGGAAAGGATCTATGTTTGTTTGCATCTTACTGCATTTTATGTAGCTTTAAAAATTTCTTTGATACTTTGGATTGGAGAGGCGATGCAAAAGAGAACATTGTTGTTCTACTAGGGCTTGGCTAGAACCTATGTTGTACCTTTCAAAAGCTCAATGAGCTCTTGCAGTCATTTATCCAAAATACCTGTTTAATCTCCAGGGATCAAAAGGTCTTCTGCAGCAAATTAACATCACTGGAACTGATTGAGCTTACAATCTGGTTATACATTTCTGTTGGACGGAACTTAATGTGGCTGTATAATTATTCGGTTCAAGACCAGAAGTTCTGCTTTGCAGATTCCAGTTAGATTGGTCATCTTTACTTCTTTAAGAAAATTCTAAGTAAGCCTGAGAGCAGCTATAGGTGCTCATCCATTGTGCTTATGCATATTTCATGACAGAAAAGTAAAATAAAGCGGAGTGAGAAGTTACATGAACAGAAAAAAGTAACAGTTGTGTTTTTCTTTCTGTCTTCAGGTGACAGAAGAAGTTCAACGGATATTAAAAAGGTGCAGTTATGAATTTGTGTGCAGGGGTAAAGTGAGTGTAAAGGGAAAAGGTGAAATGTTGACCTATTTCCTGGAAGGAAAGGCTGATGGAAATAATTCCCAAACACGGTCTTTAAACTTAGAGCGAAAAATGTACCCTTATGGGAGGGCAAACATTCAAACAAAACTGGGCACCAGCTGTCCATCGGTGTCCTCAGTTGCTAGCTTTACTGCAAAACCTGGGCTTGGAGCAGGTCAAGCGTCTGCCAGTCACACAAATCAAACACTGCATTATCTTCCTTCTGTGCCAGCTGTGAAGGAGGCATAGAACAAAGGAGATTTGGTTGTGTCATCTGCAGTGAACTTGGAGAGCAATGGTTGACTGAATTTTTACCAAGTGGTCAGAGGTCATAGGCCATGGCATTAACCAAGGACCACTACAACCCAACCAAAGAGAACTTGGGGACTGTGTAACAAACTCTTGGGATGGAACATATAAGGGCTAGCAATTCTGTTAGGAAAAGTCAAAATGGGATTTTCTGGAAATGAGGAATATTTTCATGGCATTTTTAAAAGGTAGTTGAAAAAGATTAGATAAATGTGCAAGCAATTATTTATGTGTGTGTGTGTATATATGTTTTAATCTATATATGCACATATACAAACAGTTCTGTGTAGACTTAATAGAGGTTTATAGAGATAAACAAAAAATGTGTATTTATTTACACATCCACCTGCAATGACATAGTAAAGAGATTTCTTTCTGTCATAGCCAGCATTGTTGGGCCTGGGATTAGGAAAGCTTCATTTCACCATGGAATATGGGGCACCTGGAGACTCTCCAGGGCTACAGCAGGAGTTAGAGAAACTGTGCTCCCAGTGCATGAGTTAAAGCAATGAGAACAGTGTTTATTGTGCTGTCAATGGCAGGTTAATGAAGGCTGGATTCAGCTAATTAATAAACCCTATCTAATTTTTAAAGTTCTCCTTGCATGCTTCAAAAATTTCCAAAAGGTTCCAATCAAACCATAACACTAGGATATGAAGTAGGTAAACAACAGAGCTTAAAGTTTAGGCAGAAGAACAATATATATTCTTTCCATAAAAAAAAAAAGGGTGGTAGAGTTTAGAACTTACTGCCTCTTTGTAGGTCATTTGACTTTGTGCAAGACAGAGGAGCCACCCTGCAAGCACAGCAATATGCTTATGCAATATAGAAACATTCCTTTATGTACAGTGCTGATTTTTCTGAGGAGCAGAAGGATGGTATTATTTCAGGCTTTTAGAAATAGCACAGGTCTGGCTCAGTTCCAGGATTAGCTTTACCTTTCTAAACAGCTCAAAGAATAGTCCTGTGCTGGTGCCAAACATGCTGTTGCTAGCTTTGTGACATTTGTATGTTTGCCAACATAATTTTACATCTTAACTGATTTTTAAATTTATGCCACAGTTTTATTATATCTTGATTCTATCCAGGCTCACTCTTCAAAGCTGTACAATTATAGAAAGCTATAATTCTGAGAAACAAGCACAGTCAAACTTTGCCCAAATGAGGAGCCCTCTCCTGTGCCAGGAGAGTGAGGCCTGCTCTTAATCTGCATAAAAGGGAACATATTTTGACAGCTTTTTTCTTTAATGCAGCCCACATCCTATTGTCCATGGTTTCATCTTGAAACACTGATTTGGATATGAAATGTGGAGTGCATTTCTGTACTCGAGGTGGGGGCAGTTGGTGTTCATCCTGTTGAGTGACGTACTCTATAGTCCAGTGCCATACTGTCCTGATGGGGATTCACAGGTTAACTAACCTCACTGTTTTCCAAAAGAGAAGCAAAACTTTACATTGTCTAAAAACATGCAAAACATCCTTTTAACCAAAAAAAACCCAATCCCTGTTCCCCCTCCAAAAAAACTCAAGACCAATAACCACCACCACCAACAACAAAATGAAAAACCCCACCCTAGACTACAGAAGTTGTCCAGATTGTACAATAGAAAACTTGTGTACTAGATTTCACATTTCCCTTTAGAGGGCCTATTTTATTAAAGATTTCAGTGGAAAGAAGATTCTGAGTGATTCTTCTGCAATCAGCTTTTACTTTGGAACAGTCACTGTTTGTGTCAAAAGTATATGGACAAATACTGTGTCAGCAGATGCAAATAGTTAAATAGATGTTACAGGAGTTTCTGTTCTTCATGTAGCCACATCAGGCTACTGTGGGACTCCAGTGGTTTTCAACAGGGTTTTAAATTAATTTTTATGTACCCTGTCAGCTAGGTGCTTCATTACAAAGCTAGCAAAGTTAGTGTTGTGATTAAAGTGACTATAAAAACCTGAGAACTGCTTCCTAACTGTACTGTACAGGGTGTCTGCATAGTGGTTGGTCTGTAGAAAGTCACTGCATTTCTTTATCTCCCTAATAGCTATCCAGTTCACAGCTATTCTTCTAGAATAATTTATTTCTGGTTTTGAGGCATCCAAAGCCATTTAAATAAATACATGTAGAGAATACAGATATAAAAGAACAAATATTTACATAATTAAACTGAATAAGTGGTATTCATGTAAAGCACACTGCATATTTATGTTGTCTAACTCGTTTGTATGAACTAAATTATCATGCAGTTAAATATTTAACAAAGTTGGAAAGCATTATATGCAATAGCAATAATCACTCAGTTCCACTCTTAAAGATTCCATGCTACTGAATTTTTGAATCAGTGAGTTTGGTATAATTTCAGTGATAATAATAAAATGAAAGAATATTCAGATTCTAGCATCAGATCTGGTAGTACATGAACACATCGAACAAATACACTCATTGACCGACCCAAAAAGTTTGCAATGAAATTATTTATTTGTTATTATTTTTATTAGGCCCAAGATATAGGCATCTTGCTATTGCTTCTTTGATCACTAAATGGACAGTGAGCAGAAACAGATCCCCTCTGTTAATACTTTTGTGACTGCTCTCATTCACAGCCCCATTCTCAGCCTGGTAATGTCACTGGAAGATCATGTAGCAAGGTAAATTTGGATTATTTATTTTAAAAGATTAGCAGGTGTTAGTAGAAAAGGTCCGAAGATTTTCTAAGCCAGATCCTCCTTTCCAACAGCCAAATGAGGCATGTGACTTTTGTAAGAGTGTTTTCTATGTCGAATGGAAAGGACCAGACAGGCACAGTCCATCATCAGCTTCTCATTCGGCACTTTTGCAGGAGGTTTGTGCCTCCCAGAGCAGGTTGAGTGGACCAGGATGGCTTCTTGGTAGTGCAGGCAAGCTAGTGCACATGTGCTAGCTTATAGCATCAATTATGGTGTATTTGGAGTCAATTTCCATGAGTCATAGAATCATGGAATGGTTTGAGTTGGAAGGGTCCTTAAGGAGCATTTAGTTCCAATTCCACTGCCATCAGCAGGAACACCTTCCAATAGACCAGGTTAACACTATTCTCATTAAGTTCATCATCATTAACATCATTATCCTGTCATTAATGTTTTTCATATTTTTGTTATGGTTGTTGCTGGTTTTACTGTGGGGAAAACTATATATTACTATGTAGTCCTAGACTGACCAGTACAAAGTCATGAAAAAAGTTCAGCCAAGGTACAAATCAGTAAAAAATCATGTGAAATTGATAGGCAGTATTCAGCAGCCATTTCAACAGGAAAAAGTAAATGCCCATTGAAATCATGATATGGTGCAGCTGTGCTTTTACCTTTATGCTTTCCCTCCCTATTCATATAATTTTTCCCATTTTCCTCTTCTGTGTAAATTTGTTTAAGTCCAGCTTTAAATAGCATATTTAATCTCTCTGCCCTTCTGCATTCTTTGACATGTCAGTAGGTTTCATGTGTGGAAAGAAGGGGAAAAATATATGGAAGTAATATTTATGAAAACCCCATAAATGCACATTTTCTGCCAAATTAGAGAAGCTATCTGAGGATAGTAACTTGTCACATTGTGGGCAGAATAGTCTCCTGTACTTCTGTTCACTGTTTTGTGCAGCAGGTAGTTTGAAACAATTAACAGATATAAGCCCTACAACAAAGTGATGCCATTTTGGCATGTCAATGTCTATTAACAGCAAGCACAATATTTCACATCAATTTGCACATTTTCTCTTTCAGATAAGAGTAATAATTGAAGTCTTTCATTCTTTATATAAGGATATAAGCATCAGAGATCTTTAGTCTTGGGAGTTAATTTCTAAGTGTTCCTATACTACCTTTATCTTCAAATGATTTTTTAATTATTATTCTCTGCTGAAATTGCAGACTGGTTGAATTACTGGCTAGATATTTCCAAACGTATTCCATTTACATTGACTAGAAAGCTATTTTATCCAGCCTGTAAAATGTGTAGGTTTTTGTAGCTGCTTCCCATTGTGGTAAGTCACACACCCTTATCTTCACCAAAACACATGTGAATGCTCCCTTGCTTTCTCTAGGTGAGACCAAAAGGCAAAAGCTTCAACTTGTTAGGGCTGGATCCACATCCCCTATGTACCCACAAGGCCTGCAGCAATCACCAGGAGTTTAGCATGCTTGTGAAGGTCAGGAGTTGAGCTTCTGTAGGCCAAGTTCTTCTTTGGGTTATAATGATGTCTCATGTCAGTACTGAACTGAACATTTTAAAACACTGTAACCAAGAGTATGTCATGCACCTAAATCTCTTTCACGCTTTTGCCTGTAATTTATCTGTAGGGCAAAATAAAGTACTTGGGAGTCACTTTTTTAAGGGAAACCTGTGCCATTTCAGTGCTTTGAGGAGTCTGAACACATTAGTAAAGTAGCATGAATCATTTTCATTGGATTCCTGCTTGTAGCAGAAACAATGCATTTTCTTTACATCAGCAAGTCCAGATTCTGTATGTGTTCTGCCCAGGCAGGAGGACTATTTAGCCATAATGTTCTTTCAAGTTAAGAGTTTTGTATTACAATGAAAATCAACATTTTTTAATTTGTGATAAACCTGTATTATAATGCCTTATTTATTTTTAATCTTGTACAGTGTTACAAAACAACAGAAAACATAGGCCTTTCATGTATTATTCACTTTAAAAGATGTATTGTACTATGAAATTTTGTAAATAGTTTTAGCTTGGACAGGTAATTGCATGTACACTTGTATAAAAAGAGGCAAAAAGGCACACTTTTAACAAAAATTAATGACTTTTGTAAGAGACATTTTACATGTGCATGGAGATTATATATCCTTTGAAAATGGATGTCCTTTTGGTTTTCCTTGCAATCTACTGCATGCTATTCATGCCTGACTTCAGTAAAACAAAACGAACTAGTAAGTTTTCCTAAATGTTTTTAACATATCACTTCTGGCACAGTTAATCCACTAGTTGCATGTGCATTCAGCAAATCAAAATGCAAACAGCAAATAAAGAAGAAAAATAACTTAGTGATTGTGATCTGCCAACCTCAGTGTTCCAAGGTCCATAAAACGGTATATAAAAAGTGTTATCAACATCTAAGATGTCTTCATAAGGTACCTTCTGGTCACTAGAAGCAATAAACTACTTACTGTAATATAAAAAGCAAACAGATATTCTAGTTCATAATGGTATAATATCTGACATTCAATAGGTATTCTCTGATACTGCATTTTTTGTAGTATTTTCATCACGAAGGACCAAGTGTCAAATCTGTCCTTGCTGTATGCAGGTGCAACACTGTGGAAGGTAGGGGAGGTGAATTTGGCCCATTGATGTTACCCAGAGTATTCCTCTAATGTGGTAATAAGTTATTGTATGTGAAAAGTACATAATTGTTTTCCTGGATACATACATACATATATATATATATGTATGTATATTTTTTATATATATAAATTAATTTTGTTGCCTTATTTCTGTTAGCTTTTTTGACTCATTTTCCAGATAGTTTCTATTGCTAAGCAGAAAGTATTTAACAAAAGTACTAGGATTCATTGAATTTATCTGGCTTTGAGTCATCTGGATTCTGTGCTGATGCCATGCTTATAGTGATGCTTCCCTTAGGCATCACAGCCTAACCCTCAGCTTAGGCCCATGTCAGCTAGTGACATAGGAATAAGAAATCAGTATCCAATCCTCTATCTGATTTTTTCCATAATGCTGCTAAACAAAACCTTAAATTCTGGAGGTATTTTCCATGCCTCATTTTCAAATTGTCGTATCCGTTTCACTACAACTCAGGATTACTTCTCAAATTACTTATATAATTGCTGTATTATAAATGAGGAGTGTTGGAGGAGCATAACACTGATTCTGGTAGCAAAGGAGAAAGGGCATGGAGTATGAATACTTTCTGCTTTGGATAAGGACTTCCTGTATTTTACAATTTGAACTAGTTTTATAATAAGACTCAGAAATCTGTTAATTTGTTTGTTTAATCAGGTGACTGTAGGGTTAATTAAGCAGTACAGCTTCTGCAAGTACTTTTGTCATCCTAAATTAAGATGTATATTCATATAATATATCCCTGTTACCTGCATACAAAAATCACTACCTTGTACTGATGATTGGCTTCATTGCAGTAGTTAATGGCTTCCAACAGTCATAAACTAACTTCTCTCAAATTCAGTGGGTTTTATATCTCACTGTAGCATAATTGTTGTGAATAATGACAATCTGGACACTGCTTCTCTACCCTAACCGTACTTATGATTGGCTTTTTCCAGAACTCTGTGTAGACTATTTTTAGCTCTCTGTTACTTTTAATCCCAACTCTCACTGAGTTTTCAGGCCAAATCTAAATCATTAATAAATATATTAATGTAAATAAGTATAAAAAGTACATAAAAGGGAGGGGCTGCTGTTGCTCTTTAATTACTCGTTAAAATATCGCGCTGCTTAGGTGGCCTGATGTGACTTACAATCTGATTGGTGCAAAGACAAAAACAAGGAAAGAAGAAAAAAAAGAAGGACAAAGTTAGCAAGAGTACAAAATAACAAAAAAAGAAGCCTGTGAGATAGCAGTTGCTGAAAGAAAAATGTGAAAGGCCATTAGTCCTTTGGAAGTCAGTGGTAAAACATGGGATAGGTCTGAAGTATCTGAGCTGGCAGAGTACTCAGCGCGATTTGTATTACAACAAAAATAAGGCTTTAATGCCTGTTTTCTGATCATGAGGAAGCACTTTGAAATTTGAATTAGTATTGGTTAACATACATAACATATGTGCTGAAAGGACTTGTTTTTGCTTGTGCCTTACTGCATCCTGGAGGATCTGTTTCTTTATATTAGTATCCCCTTTTTATGCCTTCAGTGGCATCAGGCATGTCACACCTGCATAAAACTGAAGGAAGAAACAGTGCTGCAGCACTGTGAAGCTTTTTTACTAATTCGTTTCCTACGTTGGTTTACTATGAACACCTATGTGAATGCAAGGAGTGCTCCAATTATTTGTGGAGGGTGGCCATACACAGGTATATGTGGGTCCAAGCTAAAGAAGGGTAGATTTCCTAGAAAGCTCAGCAAACACAGTAAGCCCAATTGTGTAGAACATCTGTCCAGATAGCTTGGAGTTCCTTTGAAAAAGTTGGCTGCCCTCCTCTTTAGACAGGCTTATATGCAACATGTTGACTAAAAACATCCAGGACTGTCACATTTGCTAGATGTAGGTTACCCTGCTGCTAGTAAAACAGCTAACAGTTCTTGTTGTGGTCTAAAGTGGGCTTTAATTACTGTGGTTATGAGCACTATCTTGTCTTACTTTCAAGTGCCTGACCTTCTGATTTAATCCTAGACCTGTCAATAGTGGTATCAGTTATGAAAAATTTCAGCTGTCACATTGAATTTGCTTAGGTGATTTCTCATGTCTTTTGCTCCTTAGTGCACATGGGTACAAAGGTTTTCTGTTCTTAGACTTCAAATGCCATTCAGGCAATATATCAATTTTCAATGAAATGTAGATGAAAATTAATTACCTGGGCCATCACCAAATTGCTTCATGATAATCATATTTTTAATTGCTACAATAGAAATCCTTCCTTGCTTGGAATTCCTGCTTTTTTGTAGTAACATTACTGGGGTTCAATTAGGAAAAAAAAAAAAAGTAAAATGATTGCACTTGGACAAACCAAATGATGAGTTTCTTTTCAACATTCAAGCAGCTGGTCATTACATGGACGTAGTTTTGAAGAATGTTATAAGAAGAATGACAGCAATGCTTTTAGAGTTACTGTTCTAAAAGCCAGAATCCAAGAACAGTTACTATTTCTAGCACTAATAACTCAATACAGAAAGTCTTAGAGCAGTGGTATTATTTTCAGTGAAATTCTGACAGAGGTTAAAAATCTCTTCTTGAAGGTTCTTTTTCCATAATATACTTAAGTGTAGATTTATCTGTGGGCAAACTATCGGTTTGTACACGGAATGTGGATAATGGTGCAAAACAGTAGTAATACATACATTTCACAGTTTCAAGCAGACTCAGCCAAATTTGACCCATCTCTTAAAATCCCTGTGGCTAAAACTTGTGTCACAACAATCTGTCTGGATTTTATCCTGCTGGTAAGCTCTTGTATTCTTGCTGTCTGAAGGTTAATTTCTACCCTTCTAGTATGTCATTATACATTCTGCTTGGAAATGAGATGTTAAGTATTTTTCCAGTCTGTTAATTTAAAAGATTTAAAAGTGTTTTATAATTAATGTTCAGCAGCCTAAGGTAGGAAGCAAAAGACCACATGGCCCATGTGTTCTGCAATCAATATTAGCCTGCCTACACATGATGACAGAGTATATTGTAGGCTTATTTATAATTTTAAGCATCCTATATATATTTAAATGTAATAAATACCATAGCACTAAGAGGAGAAGGAGCTAGGCATACCTACCCACCTCTTAACACCACATAAGTCTTCTTCAGACATGAAAATGTGACCTGCAGCTTCTTGAGAGATTGATGCCCCTTCTACCCTTAACTCACCTTCAATGTGCCATCATATATTTGTTTAGGTGTTCACTGTCCAGTCAGGCCTGCTTTACCATCTCCCCCTATAGGCTGTCAAACTTTGTTTTCAAAAAGAAAATATATTTTAAAAAAGTAGATTTTTCATATAATAGATGTTTAGGGGAAAAGAAATAGCTTTGACATAATCTGGGTAGGAAGCAGTAGATATGACACTAAAACTGAAAGGGCAAAGTGGTGGGAATGCAGATGCCAGCAGCTGGCAGCAGGCTGGGCAGTAAGGCTTCAACCTGCCAGCAGGCAGAGCAGCATCTCTGCTGATGGGCCCAAAGAAGAGACACAGATAAGCAAGAGTGGGGTAGCCTAATTCATGTTCCTTAGCAGTTTACCAAACCTGTGCAAACCTATTTCAAGAGCAGTCCTGTTGTCTGTGCCTGGATGCCACTCTCTATTAAAATATTAGAGTGAGGAAAGATACTGTCTTGGAGTATTATAAAGCTGGTTGAATTGAAACAAGTGGAATCTTATCAGCTGCTTAACCTGCAGATGTTTGCAGCAAATTCTGCATAGCTTCTGAACTAACTTGAATATTTGCTTGGACTTTGTGGAAAAAGAATTATTTGCATCCAGTAGAGATATTCCATTCCTCAAAGGGAAAACCAAATGTTTTATTCTCTCTATTTAATTGGCATAAAAAGTTTCAGTAGAACTTTTATTCCTGTTTACAGCCATAAAAATAATGAAAATATTAACATCAGTGATTATTGAATTATTAGATTAGGCCTTATTCTAGTGTCTATTCCTGCCCCACTGATGTCAAATAGGGTGTTACAATGACTTCAAAGGGACCAGGAGGAGGCCCACTGTATCACAAAAGAAACATCTACATAGGTAAAATGTATAGTCCTAGCTCTAAGGAATGAACTAGTAAGTCAAGATTTCATTATTCCAACTATTATAGCCCACTGAACCTATAAATAACCTTTTTATCTTTATAGCTGTACCATAGCTATACCATACTATATATGTATGTATATACAGAGTACAATACAATAACTTAACACTGGGTAACTTCTAATGATTGATTAGCATTAATAATACGGGTCTATTTTTATGTAAATAGAATACTGTAGAGTATCTTCCAGTCTTTTTCAGGATTGTTAAATTGAGAAGAGCAATTGAATATTTGTCCTATTTTTATGTTAAAAAGTGAATGGACTGAAATGTTAAATGTGAATGTAAATTTCTTATTGCAACTTTTATACTGAGTGTTTGCACTATTATAATTTCTGGAATCTAATTAAAAATAAAGGAAAAAATTGCTTGAATAAACAGCTTTTTGAGATTATTGTTTTGGTTTTGGTTTGGCTTTTTGTGGGGAGTGGGAGGGAGGGAGTGGTGCTGTCTTTCAGAGGGTCCAGCTGAAGCTTCTCGTTTTTCAGACTAAGAACATGCCCCTAGAAATCCTCCAGTTTTGCTTTCAGAATTGCTGTGAACTGAAGAACCTCATGGGAACAATTCAACTCCCTTTTGAGTCCTGTTGATTTTCTGCATTGACCACAGTGGAAGCCAGCTTGGGCCAAGTGTGCCATTCATTGTGCAAGCAGAGGAAAGTAAACTGGCAAAATACCAGCCACATACACCAGAAGATGGGGAGGGGAAGCTCATCTCTCGCTTTTCACAAGACAGAAATAATTCGTCAGCTTGGGCCAAGTGCAGATTTTGGCAGTTTATATTCTGCAAGATATAGAGCCAACCTGAGTGCAAAAATGTGTAGGTTAACTTAAACTTTATTTGAAAACTGATAAAGTTGTATCAGGTAACATGCCTTGCAAGAGACTCACTAAGCTTGAGTAATTCAAATTAATTTGATTGTACCACTTCCGAATTACAGCAGACTCCTATTTGGCCAGCTCAGAGCAGAAGCAGAGGTGCTCAGGTGCCTCATTCCTGTCCATGCAAATATGGCGGTTTTATTCCAAATGCTAGACAAAGTCTCCTCAGCTGTTGTTCTTGGAGTGTGAGTTGTACAGAATTATTGTGTTGACAGGGAGTGTGATGGAAATGTTCTTGGTTTGCCCTTGCACCAGTGAGAAGTGTTTGAGGCCTTACATAGCCATTTTTTTTTGTCTTTCACTTCTGAAAGACAGCATGCCAAATCTTCAAGTGTCAATCAGAACAACTGCTAAAGTCAAAAGGATATAAACTGAAAATCTGGCCTTCATCTTTCATTGGACCTATTCTGCCACATTGGTACGTTAAGGCTTCCTCATAATACTAAAATGTGCAACCCTTCCAGTGTTGTTTTGGGGGATTTTATGTACATAAATACACACAGAGTTTTTTATACTTGTGTAAAAGTATATTTTATACTTGTGTACATATATGTACACTCACATACATATATGTTAACAAGATATATTCTGGATTAATGGCTCAGGTCATGACTTGGAAACATTTTTCTGCCATGCTCCATTACATAGCTGAATCACTTCAGAAACAGCATGAAAAATTATTTTTCTTAAAGAATGAGGCAGTATCAGTATTAGATTGCTTATATCCTCTGGTAGCACTTTTGGACATGAGGAATTCCAGAAAGACTTCATTTCTATAGCATAAACCCAGGACTAAAGCTGGGGTTCTTGTCCAAAAGCATTACCAGAGGATAGTGTTGATTTGAAACAGGCAGAAGAGGAGCATAGAAAATGAGAACATTATGTACATCCCCTATTGTGTACATTGGTGCATTGCCATTGTATCTATATCAAATTCTTCCAGTTTTGCAGCCATTCCCTCAAGCAATGGGTCACCTAATGCCCTGTTTCTGCTAGCAGAATATGATGTTCAATGGAAAGAAACAATTATACAGGTAATGGACCATATTCTTGTTTGGACTATTCTGATGAAAAAAAAAATTCATAGCTGTAAAGTGAGCCACATAGGAGAAACTGTTTGTGACAATTTTAGCTCTCATTAAACCCACTGAACTGTGAAGAGAGCATTTCAGGATGGGTATCATGGGGTATAGTCAGGCTACTTAGGATCCCTGATCTGATCCTAAACATCCAGTCCTGCACAGATTATTTCTGCTATCAGTTTCAGCAGTAGTTTGCATAGGTTTCCACGCTCAAAGCTCAGAGAATAGAAACTGGTTTTTAATATTACATTAATATGAGCCTCCCAGGCTTATGCTGTTCCTATATTTATAACCAGACACTAGTTGGCTATTAGATTTAGCCATAGAGAGCTAGCAATGAAGAAGTAGAAAGAGCTAATGATGTAGTCATTATTATCATGAATATTTACATTGAATATACAAGGCATAGTCTAAAGATGGCAATGATGGCTTTCATAGAGGCAGCGTAACATATCAATAACTACACCATCACAGATGAAGCAGATGATCTTCCCTACCAGAAATGCTCTGCTTCACTAGGTCAGTGGGACTGATGAATTCATTAGCTTTCCCTCATCTCAGACCACCTGGGGATTCATCTGCACAATTCTACTGCAACAAGAAAGAGCCATTGATACTCACCTGGCCTTACCTCCTGCTCAGGACTACATTCAGTCTGGCCACACTACTGCACTGCACAAACACAGCATTTTTAGTTTATTATTAGATGTAATAAAGTAAAACAAATCCATCATTTTCTGGTCGCTGAGAGATTTGAAGTCAGACATTTGTTTGCCATTGACCAAACTGTGCTCATACTGTTGCCAAAGGTCATGAAAGCAGCACCAACTGTTTTCCCCTGAACTCTATAGTTACTCTGTATGTTTATTGAACTTTGGCAATACTGTTATGTGCTCCTCAGCAGCACTGCCAACATAGTTAGAAAGGAGCAGTCATATGAGAAAAGACACAGCAAGTTACTGAGGAAAGGTCCCAGTTGAACATTAACTCAGATTGACTTCTGGGGTGTAGAAACATGTAGAAAGTGTATAGAACACCAACTAGTGAATAAACAACATGCAGACAGAACACATTGTGGCACTCTGGTAAGACTGAAGTGCATAAGCATATAATGAAGAGGAGTCATTGACGTAATTACAAAGGCAGGTGGTAACGCATTGATTTTATCAAGGTCAGTGACCTCTACTGCTATTAAAGAGCACCTGGCTTCTTACTACTGAGGGAATTAGGCTTTTTGAAGTCAAATATTGATCCTCCAGACTTCTGTATAAAAAAGACAATTTTTCTCAATTTGAAATCTCCCATAATGGTTTTAGACTGACTACTATTATAACCTTGTTTAACCAAGAGAGGAAACAATTTTTAATACCTTAAGGTTTTATAATTCATCTTCATATAGTGGCATCTTTAAATATGTACAAACTAATCCTCCTTTCACATAGACACCAAGCACTGCATCTGAAGGTAAAGATGGTCCAGACTAAGAGAGGACATGGCACTGAACTTGTCTGTAAGGGGTAAAGGTGTGCTCCTTAAGGCTTTTGTTTTCTCAGTCCTAATGGTACATTAAAGCAGAAAAAAAGTAGTTGTTAGAATACTATTTTGAATTCCCTGCAATTGGTGGACCTCAGTGAAAAATTTCGAACATTAACAGCCAAATTAAAAGCATTTAAAACTATTTAAATGGTTCAGAGACAAAGAGCCAAGTGTCATTGTTTCTTAAGCTCTTACTGAAATGAATCATATGGAAACTGATTTAGATATTTAAATAAGGGTTTGACTTTCCGAGCAGCAATGAAACCACTAAGTATTTCAAGACTGTGGCTTTGAGTGCACAAAATCAGATTTGTTATCCACTTGGACAGATTTGGTCACAGCAGCCATACCCAAAACCTGTAGAAATGTATAACCTGAAGCACACATCATGACTCAGTGTATTGCTAGTTCAGAGCCATTTTTTTCTGATAGGTTATAAAATCTCTAAACTATTTATCCAGAATTCCCTAAAATCTTCTTCTCAGGGTGCTTATGAGGTGCTCCTGTGACCAGCCTGGAGTATGTCACACATAAGTGTGTTCCTGGACACAGTGGACAAAGACATTGATGTTACCTCTTGACAGAAAAAGGTCATTGTCAGACTGAAAGATGGGATGTTCCCGCAGTTGCAAAGGTACCACTTCCACATTACCACCATAAATAATGCCACATTTTTCTTCAGTGATCATAACATCATAATTCAGTAGAATTCTACCAGTTGTGAAGAAAGTCACCCAAAAGGCAAAATCTCTAAAGTGGCTGGAGAGCAAGATCTTAAACGTACATAATGCTTCTCAGGCTCTGCAAAGTTTGTTTAACAGTCTACAGAGGATTCATATAGTCCTGAAGGTTTCAGTGAAGGTTTCAGTAAAGGTTTTGCTGGTGAAAGGGCTGGAAGGCATGTCCTATGAGGAGCAGCTGAGGACACTAGATTTGTCTAGTTTAGAGACAAGGAGGCTGAGGGGTGACCTCACTGCTCCCTGAGCACAGCTTCCTGAGCACAGGAAGGGGAGAGGGAGGCGTCGATCTCTTTTCCATGATAGCCAGTGCCAGGATGTGTGGGAATGGCTCAAAGCCACATTTGTCAGGGGAGGTTTAGACTGGAAATTAGGAAGCATTTCTTTACCAAGAGGGTGGTCAGACACTGGAACAAGCTTCCTAGAGGAGTGGTTCCTGTGCCTGTCAGTATTTAAGAGTCATTTGGACAGTGTCCTTAATCACATCTTTTAACTTTTGGTCCATCCTGAAGTGATCAGGCAGCTGGACTGGATGACCATTGAAAGTCCCTTCCAACTGAAATATCCTATTCTATTCTATTCTATTCTGTTCTATTCTAAAGTGTCTTCAAAACACATATATAAAATGTATGTCCCCATTGTTTACCCTATCACAAAACTCATAATTCTCAGTAAAGCCTACTGAAATAAGTGGAAAAAGTGCTAAGATGCTTTTGAAAAGTTCCACTGGCTTCATCTATGCAGCTTTATGTACCTGAAGAGGTTAAGTCCACAGGCAGAGTTGGACTGTTTCAATGTCTGTGCCTGCCCAAGGAGCTTACTGGGACAGAATCTCTTCTCCTTTTGCCCACTGTACCATAATGCTTTCCATGCCAAGGGAGGCACTATTCTGCAAAGGTTAGTTCATGATGAGGCCCAAGTCCTCTAAATCTTTTAGGAAAAAATTTAATTTCCTTTCTTTTTTATTTTTTCTTTATCTTTCCCATTTCTTTAACATTTCTTTTAATTTATTCTTTCTACATGATTCTAAATTTAGGAAAGCATTTTCACCTTTGTACCTCTCAATTTCTTCTTCTATTTTTAACTCCCCTTTTACTCCCTACCACCATTTATATGCTTCCTCTGGCTCTTCCTTCTTCCTTCTAGTGCTTCAAACAAGAGTCATCCCACCATGGGTCATCAGAGTAGAATGTTGAGCTTTACTTACCACTCCTACTTCTTATTATGTACTTTGTGGAATCCCTCTCTACACCTAAAAACATCAGAATAGAGCAAGGAGAGGACCTGATACTGTTCTGCCCAGGAAAGACTGCACGCAGCTCCTAATGGCTTGGACACATGCAAGATGTGAGACTTCATGAACTAGAATTACATATCCAATTCAATAAATTATGTTAGGGAAACATATGAGCCAAGGGTTGTTTCAGCATCCAAGTTCCCTTCAGGAGAACTGTTTGGTGCCATCATCAGAGTGGGAAATGAAGAAATGAAAAGGGCAGCAAATGAATACTCATAGTCTCTTCTGGTCTCACAGACCAGAAGTCAAAGGAGGAAAGGTATCCATTTTTGTCCCTCTATGTATGTTATTCCTTGGTAAACTGAAAAATAATTCTGGTTTTGCCCTGTTCCTGTTTCCTCAAACTCCCATGTCTCTGAAGTGAATTCATGCATTTGAACTGGAATGAAGGGATGAAATTTGAACAAAACACTGTGCTGTTGCTATATTCCCCACTTTTATTGGTTTTGGAAGTAAAAATATTAGAATTAATGTTTTTCCCAAGGGAATGCAGTAAAAACATTTAAATTATTTCCTATGTAGGTTTTGTATTTTTGGAGCAAATTTAGAAAGGAGATGAAATTTTCTCCTAAAATGAGATCAACAAAAGAATCTTTCAGGACAGAAACATAAAGCCTTTATCAACATAAAAATGATATAATATATGTGGATGTACATAATAATATTGCTAGAAGTGAGTGTTGTCTTGCATTATACAACAAATGAGAGGAATGTGTGTAAATATAGACCAAAAGGCTGGATGAAGACCTATAGAGGTATTCTTTCAAAATATTAAGTAGACAATGCTGAGGGTGAAGATGGACATACCAAGGAATTTAGTAAAGGAATGATTCATAATAAATAGATGTGAGTGCAGGACACAGTATGTGTCATTCTTTGAAAGATGCAAGAAGCCTTCAAGGTGTCAGTCATGTCAGAGCTTGGGTGTTTAATGTTCATGCCCAAGGAGGGCAAAGCAGCAGCTGGAAGCCAAGGCCAGCAGGAAGCTTATCATGCAGGTCCAAACTGCTTAGTGTTGTTTGTGTCACTGCCTTGCTGGGAGAGGCGATATTATGTCCCGATGATACATCAGGACAGCGCAAACATTGTGACACCATGTCAAGACATCACTCTCTGTACTGTATA
Organism: Manacus vitellinus; assembly: GCF_001715985.3. Classification (NCBI taxonomy): domain Eukaryota; kingdom Metazoa; phylum Chordata; class Aves; order Passeriformes; family Pipridae; genus Manacus; species Manacus vitellinus. The sequence continues at coordinate 1,017,226 of NW_021940651.1, read as the reverse complement.
AGGAACTGGCTTGCTGAGCTCTGCGAGGCACAGTATGGCTGATCTGGTGGGTTTGCTCACCAAGCCACAGGGTTTGAAAACTGACTACAAATATTCAAAAAGAGGTAAACGTTGGTCTGTGTTTATAAAGGACTGAGAACTTTTTTTTTTTGCCCAGCCACAAGTATCTCAAAATAGTTTTTGTTTAGTTCTCGAAATATTCCTGTAGGAACCTCCCCTGGGAGTTTAGGAAATAAATAGCTTATCCTGGACAGACTATTTATTTCCAAGATGTTTACTCATGCAATCCATGTGATTGTAAAGTGCCTCCATTTCTCAAGCTCTCTTTCAGTTCCTTAGGGGCGCATAATTTAAACCTAGCAACTTTCCCCATATACTGACAGACTGTTATTCCTAAATATTGAACTGGTAGCTCCAATTGTCTATTCATAGTGCAACTATTAATGTGGCAAGAGAGGGTGGTTTATGATTAAGTTTGAAATGCCCAGACTCCCTGGAACCACAAGTTCAAATCCCTGCAAGATCAGCGCTTTGCCCCTCTGTCTGCACTACATGCACTCTACAATCTCAAGTCACCCACAAAAAGACCTGAAATTAGGTCTGTCTGATCAACTTATATTGTAAAGGTCCACAAGTCATGCGTTGTCAAAAGGGGCTACCCCAATATTTGTGCACATGCTCCCTCACACCTGTGCTTGCTCAATAGCATTGTGATAGCTAGATGTTTACTGCCACCCGTCATAGAGCTGACTTGTAATTCAGTGCGGATGGTGCGGTCCAACTGCTTTTCCATTGACAAAAGTTATGGTCCTCCTGAACCATACCTTTTCAAACCAATGCAATTCTAATCTAAGAGCCAATACTTTGAAAACACATGCTTCAAAATAAAATGCTGCCAATTAGCTGTTAGCAGCAAGCACTGTGAAATTCACACTGCAGTAAAAAAATCTTCAGTTTATTCTCACTACCTGTTTTCCAAAAGAAGAGCTTTTTCATGGCAGATTTAATACTAATTTCCCATTTATTTTTTGAGCAAGAAAAGCAGTGAGAACTTAAAATCAAGATGGCAACAGATATACTTCATCAACATACAGCCATCTTGCAACAGATCCTCAGTGTTCCTTAAGCATCCATGTGAAGCCAATTAACCGATTTTTCTGATTGAAATAGACAGCAAGCACCAGAGATTAAACAACAATAAACATAGCATGTAGATAATTTGACTAGCCCATTTTCCTATGATTAATTAATTCTAGATTTCTATTCAGTAGCTTATTCAGTTAGCAGCACTGCTGAAACTCCTAAAAAATGCTAAATATGTTAATTAGGGAGTCTCTGCAGCAAAGGATGGCCAGGTGGGTAGCTAGCAGGTCTATAATAAGAGAAGCAGCAGCTGAAGCTAGATCACTTGAAAAACAGAGGAAGACAGAAGACAGAACCTGGTAAGCCTGTTTTATTTTATCAAATTTCCTGCAAAATGTATTCTCCTTAGTACACTCTGACATTCTTAAATAGTTATCTTTCTCTGTTGTTTTTAGACTTCTCATCTCCTTTATCTGTAATGGTATTAGGGCAGAAAAAAATCTGTTGCTTGTATGCATGTATCTCTCAAAAGTACAGAGAAGTGTGAAATAAAAAAGTCATTGTTATTTTCCTTATAAGCTTTGGTTGAAAATACTTGTTAGAAACTAATTTAAGTAAAAAATATTTTTAAGTGGCTATCTAAACTTTAACAATTAAGAGAAAAACATTAAAAATGTATAGCTGAGGTTAGGTTTGGGGGAGGGGTGGAGGCTGCAAACTCCTTATTCTTTCTTAGAGCTTAATCTTGTAAGCTTACTGCTAGTAAGCTTCTATGATAAAGACTAAGGGAAGTCAATCTGTCTAAACAGGAAAGGAAAAAGGCAGTGTCTGTAGGTTGAGTGCTGCTTATAACGTGTCACACAATAGCACGATAGCACTACTGAGAAGTGAGAGGAGAAATGGGTATCCAAATAAAAGTGATTATGGGGTACCCCTCCCTCTTTCTAAGGAGAAAAAAAATCCCAAACAAACCACAAAAGAGCTGATTTCTGCTGATAGAGAATCGGTTTCTATCTCTTGCTTCCTCTGTGTTTAGAAACACAAAGTGCATGTGAAACTCTCCTAGGAAACTTAAATCCTACAGTGAGGCAAAACACTGACAAGAAATGGAGAACTAATGCCTTTTACTTCAGCAAATATATCTCCCTGCCCTCCTGTGCCCCCTTTCATCATAATCCTGATGTCTTGCCCCTCCAAGTACAACCAACGTCTCAATCAGTTTAGAATATAAGCATTTATATACAGTTTAGAATATAAGCATTTAAAACATACTGCCCCCTTGCATGAAATATCTGAATTATCCCATGAAAGCAAAGAGTTGAACCGTTACTAAAAGTACTTAAATGCTCATCTAATTGAGATATTTATCTTAAATATACTTTAAACTGGATATTTTTATCTTGGGCTTCTCCAGGTGTAAGAAGTTGAGTTCCTTTTTGTTGGGGATTTGCAAATGGACAGGGAAAATGCTACTAGCAAAAGCAACCTTGCCATTGTTGTAAATTCAGTTGAAAATAGACTTGCACAAAATGTATTCTTTTAGAATCAAAGCTTAGGATCAACTGAAGTAAGCCAAATATCAAGTATGTAGGAGAGACTGAGAGGTTTGTGAGCCCCTTTAAAGAATTAAGAGAAACAAAATACCCACTGGACTAAGAAATGGCTGGGTGAATCCAGGAATTCTCTGCACATCTCTTAGGAGCACTTGAATTTTTGCTACACTGTGGTAATCTCTCTGGTATCTAACAGTTTTCATCTACATACACAGTGTTAGCAGCTGCAACCCCAAAAGTATGTTAGTTGTGTACTCTGAAGGAGAAAACACTGTCTTAATGATGCTGTGGTTAATAAAAAACTTCTAGCACATTTGGAGCTTCACATGTAGAAGACTGGAAAGTGTTGTATGTGTGACCAGCTGTCTTCTAATGTTCTGTTTTCCAAACCCTTGAACACTTATCTATACAAAGGATAAATTCCATGTAAAGACAGAATGTAGATGTGAATTTAGGAACACCTTGGATTTAACAGCTTACTGTTAAAAAGCACTTAGTATTGCATCTCTTTCTGTGTGAGCAATAACACAATCTTCATATTTTCCTAAGGCAATAAACCTGACTTCAAGATGTTGGAGGAAGATGATTCTTTTCTAAATGTTAAAAGATCTCTGAAAAAGAGAATGGTGAAACACAGCACCCCAGTGGACTCAATGCTTTCAAGAACAGATCTTACAGATCTGACAAATCAGTCAATCAAGGACCAAGATACCAGTAAGAGAGTTTATGGATCTCCAGTGCCAAAATCAAATACAAGTAGACCGTTACCTCAAGTATCATTAGTAAGCATTAACGCATACTTTCCTCATATGTCCCCCAAAAGGCTTTCAACAGTGTTTGACTCGCAAGAATTAAATAAAGAGAAAAGCCAAAGCTCTCAGCTTGTATTTTCTAGAAGGAGGCTTTCCACTGTGTTGGCATCTGATGAATCAAATCAAGAGTCAAGTGACGTGGAAACTCAAGCTACTACCAAAGCATTTGTGGAGGCTGCAGGAACTCACAAGAGTGGACCTTCACGGCTTGTTACTGGAATACCAGGGATTAAAGATCTCCCAATAGCAAAAACCAGAAAGAAGAAAACTGATAAAGCTCTTGTGGTAAAGGCTTTTAGTTATGCAATAGCTAATAATCTACCCCTTTCTTTGTTTAATTCAAATCGTAGTACTTTATAAAAAGAATGCTAGACATTGCAAATGGGATCTTGTGCGCAGTCCTTTTGATTAGTGTAGGGTTTCCTAGGGAAAGCTTAGATTAATAGACCTTATGCAGGTTTTGATTGTCTGTGGAGCACAAGAACTCAGTTGGCTTGAATTTTAATTATTAGCAAAGGGCCTGTGGAAAGCCCTTAGAAAGGATAGGGAGGCAGTAGATTTAGATTCTGTAGGTGGTCAGTGTGAAGCCATCAAATTCTGCTCTGGTTTGGTTTTTCCTCTGTAACCTATTGTTCATGGATGTGTTGAAAACTCAAGAAAACTTACTAGCTCTGAGAGTATAAGAGCTTCTTGTCTTAAAACAATGGAAAACTTCAGTCAAAATCCAGTTGGGTCATAATACCTTTGTGTATGTTGTTTGTTTTTGAAAGCAGGGGACATCTGAATGAATTAGGTTAACTAAATAATATTTTCTCTTCTATAACAGAGAAAGAAAGAAAGAGAATGGCTACTTCGTCAACTTAAAAACATCGAAGAGGCAACTAAACATGAACTGATAATTGAAGAAGCTTGAATGGGGTACCTATGGGATTAATGCCGTCACATCCATCTTGTGGGAATAACCAGTTCCAGTAAATCCCACTCTTGACTACAATACCTGTTAGACTTCCTCTTTCCTTCCAAAATGTTCTGTTGTTGTTTTGTGATTTTTCTTGTGTCTTAAATCTAGGAGAAGTCAGGTACAAATTAAGAAGTGCCTCTACATGAGAGCCAATCTTAATTTATAATGGCTGAAAGCCTGGAACAAAGAAGGCAAGGAGAACTTTGTATAAGAATCCCTCTTCATCCTGCCACAGCTCTTCCCTACCATACTTTTTTATGTAGTATTCCAATCTTCTAGGGTTGCTGATGTTTCTTAAGTGACAAAGTCCTAGTGGTCACATAGAGTATAATCCTGGTTAGCCAAAGGAGAATCTCCTCATCTAAAGAGTAGTCACAGCTGATGCAATCTGGAATATTTTTGCTGCTAGCTGGAGAGATGAGGAAATACTGAGAGGCACCAAGGAGGGAGGCCTTGTAATCTAGAGATTACTAATTAACAACTGTTTTGAAGTTTTGGTTCAAAATGAGTTTGTCCCAGCCTTGGATTGTAAATGTAACTCATTGTTGCACTGGAGATACTTAATGCTCTTGTGTTTTGCGGGAGTATGACTTTTCTGTTTTTTCTCTGGAGCTGCTGCATGTCAGTCAAGAGGGGTGTGTTACCTGACAGCTGTATTGTCAAAATGGTAGTTTAGTTCACAGGATCTTTCTGAAGCATCAGTTAAGTGATGCAAAAACCCTAATATTTGTGTTAGTTCCTACTCCTGTCTGTTATTTAATCTTTAGGCTGAGTTTATCACTTCTAAGTGATCTATGGAGTGCCAGCAGCAGGAATGCAGAATGTATTTACCACCTACATGCGCATATTTCTGTACTTGTGTAGCTCTAGCATGTGTGCTTTCCTGGCTATACTGTTTTTTCAGCTGTTCCAGGCACTACCTAATTACCCCAAAGAGGAGAGGTCTGGTTCAGGAGAAGATGCAAGTTAAGAATGGAGGCAAGTGACACTTTTTCATTTCCTTCTCACACACTGTAACTTGTAATATCTCATGTTCGAGGTGGCAGAGAAGCAGAAGTATGTCCCAAGGCAACATTATGAGACAGGCTGACCCGTCTCATAACACAGCATCTGTGTTATGCTCAAAATTGTAAGAGTTGGAGTCGTGGCTTTAAAACCTCTCAGGATTTAAAAGGAATTGGGATGTTTTTGCTAATGATTCCTGAAGTGAAATTCCTCAGAGTTTCTCAGGAGAACAGCTTTATCCTCAGACCTGGCTTTCTGTGTAGCCAGGCAGTGGGGTGATGCTGTCCCTCAGGTCATCAGTCAAGGCACGCTCACTTCATTTGATGTTTAGTTAATGTTCTGGTATTTGTTTGTGTGTGTTACCCAGGCTGCTTGTCTGACCCCTACAGCTTCCTCTGGCAACTAGAGAGCTCCTGGCTGGTGTAGATCCCAAGCTGCTTTTGAGATAAAATAGGCATGGTTGCAGATGTGCTGCTATTCCCCCTGAGCTTGCAGGCATTTCATCAGTATCTATGATTTGTGCCAGGGGCTGAACTAAGATCAGGCAAGTGCAAGGTTAGTGTAAAACCCTCTTCTACCCCTGGGACAAGCACAGATTAGTCTGGCTGCATGACCCAATGCTTAATCCAAATGACCCAGTTCTATCTCTTGTTTATTTGTTCCTTCCCAGAGAGTCAGTTCCAGTTGTTCCTTCTTCAGGCTTCTCATCCTAATCTCAGAAAGTCCTGATACTGCTTCTGATTTCCTTTCTTGCGGTCACCTCTCAAAGTCACTCTTGTCTCCTGCCCATTCAGTTCCTTGGTCTTCAAATATCTCCGTCTAACGTCTTGTCCAATTTGGCCTCTAGTTGCTTCCTTTCTTATAAGATACAGAGATCTTCTGTCTTCCATGCCTGCTCTTTATTGCTGCATTCCTTGCCCATCTGATACCCAACATCAGTCTTTTGCCAAAACTCAGACTCAGCTGTCATACCCCTAAGTGCCTTTATCTACTTAGGCTGACTCCACTCCACGATGCTACGCCAAGTGGAAAGGTCAGCTGGGACAAGTTAAAGCTCTTAGGAGGCCAGGGATGTAGTTACTGGGAAAGTCCACCTCAGGCCCTGCTTCAGGTTACATCAAAAGGAAGAGAAATCCAGGGAATATGGCTACTTAACATTGGCTTTGTGCCAAATGCAATACAAAACTTCTGAAAATTCAGAACACACTAAATGCTGTGAAAGCTTTCCAGGGAACAAGGTTGCCACCCCGTCAGCTTCATAGAATGAGTTGGTGCCAATAAAACCTCCAAAAATTTCCTCTGTGGAGGAAAACACACTGCCCTGAATGGTAATGCAGAACTGACTTTGGGTCTTTTCAAGTTCTGAAGCTGTATCAGGCAGCCAGATGCAAAAAAATCAGGGCTCTCATGATTTTGGAAACTATTTCTATTTCTCCTCTAGAACATTAAGAAGAAATACAGAAGACTATACAGCATTTATCTTGTAGTAATTTAGGTACTCATGAATTTGCAAAAGTTAAAAAATGGCTTACAGTATTTAATGAGAAAATATTAATGAAATCAACTGGTGCTTCAGGGATTTTCCAACATGTGTCTGTTACTCTACATCGACAGTATCAATAGTTAATTATATTAAGCTAAGGGTCTTCAACCAGGCCTATGTACTACATTAGACCTTAGTGAATGATTTTTCCCAAAGAAAGGCTTGTCTCTATTAAACCAGCATGTTAGAGAATATGAAACTACATATATCAAACTACGTATATAAAACTATACTGCTGTTACTGTACTTCACATATAAGTAAGGGGGGGAAAAAAAGAAAAAAAGAAAACAAAAAACCCAAACTAAACAACTAGTATTTCTTTGTTTACTGGGCTTGCACTTTCTTTTGTGTCTCTTGTAGACTACTGGAATTTAATGTTAGAGTTTAATGATACAGCTAGTTTTTTGTCATAGTATGTATGCATGCCTTTGAAAGGCTTTGAGAAAGGTACTAGTAGTATGCAATTTCACTACTGTTTAACGTTCATCCTCTAGTGGCAACAATGGCAAATTGCTATTTGGTTAGTGCTTCTTCTTATGGGCAAAGTTACTGTATGAGTTTTTATATTACAGTATCAACATAGTGCAAAAGAAAAAAACTTAAATGGAGCTGTAGAGTCCAACATCTCTGCAAAGAAGTCCTTCTAATTATTATGGACCTTAAGTATGGATTGCAGCTGCTGAGGCTGGAAAAGATTAGGGACTACAGACACCAGATTCTTATGAGACGATAATCCCCAAAGTATCATGTTCTTTAAAATGAAAAGCCCTTTTCCTGCATGGGTGAATGTGAATCAGAGTTGCAACAGGTTCCTGAGCCTTGCTCTTGTCCTGACTTTCAAATGCAACATGGACATGTTTGTAATTTCAGAACAGCCTTCCCACTGAGGGTGTTCTTTTAGGGCAGTATTTTTCCTTTTGGAGTGAAGGTATGACCTTGACCTATGGAACTGTTTTCAGTACACTTGTCCCTCAACGGATATTACACAACCTACCTGCTGAGGGTGACTAAGCATGATGTTGGATGAAGAAGAACAAAAACATTACCAAGAACAGAGGGAAGAGACAGAAATGTCTTCATCCTGGATTTATGAACTTGGCCTTGTTCTCACTGAAGCAATGGTAATACTCCTGTTGACAGAGCTGTGAGTGTTCTGCCAAGCTGCAGTGCTTCTACTGGAGGACGGTATGAAGAGAAAAATATTTAGCACACATAGTTAACATATTTCAGATCTAAATAACAGAGAGCTGGTAACTAAGTCCTTCCTTCACTGATCACAGCTGAACAATTTTAGAATAACTAAAAAAAGTAGAAAACTAAATAAAAACAAATTTTTATTTTTTTCCTCTAAATCACAACATAGTTATGCTCCAGATAAAACCCTGAGTAATAAATCATACGGTAGTGTCACTGACCTATACTTGGTTGTTTTGTCCTGTAAGGCATACAGGCACAAAAGTCTCCCATAGCTCCATCTATTGGTGCACTTCACAATGCCTATTAAAACAGCTCACTCCTCAACACTTCTGACGTATTAGAAACAAATGAACAAACACTGAGCTTAACAGTACCTAGAAAAGTTGGACCAGTTGAAGCAATTGGGTAATATTTTCAAATGTTATTGAAAACTTGAGCTAGGCACATAACCTAGGACCTCACTTAGGATGTAGAACCTGCACTGCCCACCCCCCACCCCACCCAAACCTTGCTCAGGCCTTATACTGCTATGCAATTATGCAAATTTATGCAAAAATTCTGTACAATTAAATTGTATTTAATAGTGGAATCAGTCCTAATGGGTATGCAAGTCCTGTAGAGCTTGACAGTTGCCAAACTCCTGGGTCTGCCCATACATGTGGCTTCATAGCACTTATACCAACCCCACCCCTCCACCCTGAAACGGTATATGCACATGGAGATGCGTAGCAGGCACCACTGAGACAGGATGTATATCTACCTGACTTTAGTTCTAGCAATCTACTGTATAAAACTCTAGGAAGCAGAGACTGCATTTCAAATCTCCTTCTCATCTTAGAACCTTGAAACCAAGCATCCTAGGTCACAAGGCAATCACCATCTCTAGGCTTACTGTGGAGTCAGTGCTTTTAAGTGTTACCTGTCAAAGTTGTTTTACTTTGCTTAAGTGCTCATTAAAAATAAGATCGAACTTGTATCATTCCTCTGGCACTCACCGTCTTGCATCTTTTATTTCTCAGTGAATTTGTGTGATTTTCCTGTTTTACTTCATTTTTATAGAAGAAATTAAAAGAAGGAAGGAGAAAAACATCCTTCCTTACTCCCAGGGAGCAAAAACACAGAGAAAGAAATATCTTTTGTGCTTCTTACTGTTGCTTTAATTTTGATCCCTTTTGTCGTCCTCCACTTCGTCCTTTTGGCCTTTCCTAGCTCTACATGTCCTACTATAACTGGCTTCTGTGTTCAGCTCTTCATGTCATTGCAGGTTTGTCCTTTGTAGTGACCCTCTTCTACTGGCAGACGCCATAATACTTCTAGAGCTTACATCTTTTCCTAAAGAGCAGGTGCCAACAATGACAGAGGAAAAGAAATAGCTCGTACCTCTAATAGGAAAACAAAAGTTCTCTTTCTAGAATTAAAATAATCCAATTTTTTAGTATGGAAATCTGATGTGAATTCACATATAGGAAAGAAAGTATGGGCAGGACTGCTGAAAACTTTACTGGAAGAGGAACTGGATCCAAAAAAAGCACTTATAAGATGCCCAGGTAAAATGGATTTCAAAGTATAATTCCCAGCCAAGAGAGCACCAAGCAATTCATTGCATCATATAACATGCAATTAAATCAAATTGGTGTTGCATGAGAGTATTCATATGAAGGTCATGGGTGCTTTAGTGCTTATTGCTCCTGTCTAAGAAAAATATCACACAAAACGCTAAAACCTGCACAAACCATAACTTAGCAATAGCAAGAAGCTTTGCCACCATAGGAGGGAAGACATTGCAATTAGAAGGCTTACAAATGCAATAAAAAAATTTATTTACAACATATATGCTAATGTGGATACGTGTTATAATTGTGACTGTGTTCAAAGGAAGAAAGAAGGGGTGGAACTGGGATGGTGGAGAAAGAAGTGCCATATGGCATCCTGAATGCCCCTGGGTAGCTGAGAAAAAGTTCACTGAAACTATAGGATTGGAAATTATACTACAAAGGTTATGATGCAAGCATACAAATCAACAGTGCATCGTGACCTTGACTAGTATACTCAGTAGCAGGTGGGGGGTTTTGGCCACCATTGGGAGATGATAAAAATTAATTAAAGAAAACAAATCACAGAGCAAAACCCTTATGTGAGACTAGCAAAGTGAAAAGACTGTGATGACCACACTGGGAGAAGGGATGAACAAGGCAAGCAAAAACACAATATCAGACTCATGGCACCTTAAAGGTCTATTGGCTCTTTCAGTTTCTCAGAATGCAAAATCAGTGGACTTAGAGGAAAATAAGACTTGGACTGCTATTTTAAAAGGTGTCCTTTTTTTGCATATACTTAAGTCTGCAGAACATGTTTTTTTCACTACATAGATATCTTTGAGAAAAATATAAAATCTAAAACTTAAAATATAAAACCCTAGCAAGGGGTAGTGTGCTATATATGAAAATGTAGAAAATTACATTAAAAAGAAGGTGTTGTTTATTTTTGCCATTTTGGCCATGTCATGGTCAACCAGTCACTGATTGTAATAACAGCAACAACAAAAATAAAATTAAATTCTTACTGTTATAGTTATGCATTTAAGAATTTCTACAACAGCTTGATTAATCAGATTTCATGAGAGAAAAGCTTTTGAGATATCTAATGATTCTTTTCTATGCCTGTCTTAGTTTTTACAACTGCCCCACCATCAGCAACCCACTTCCAGTGGGTCACTAGAAGTTTCATTCTTTTCCATGTGACTTTGCTACAGAAGGCAAAATCACAGCGATTTACTGAAGGTAGTCAAATCTTATTTGGAAAGAGAGGCACTCTGCTTTCATCTGTAATGAAGTGCCCTAACAATCTAATCTTGGCTTTTGCTTAGTTTCATTATACATTAATTATATTGATTTTTTTTTTTAAATCCAGTAACTCTGTGTGATCTCTGTGTTTGATGGCGGAGATTATTTATACAGTAGGTCAGGCAAATACTCGTGTGACATTCAGTCTTATCTCCAGTGTGATTTTGGTATAATAACAAATTGGATTAACCCTTTCATTCATTTGCAAATTATGATGTCCTCCAAGGAGCCCTAAAACTGGTCATTAGCAGCTTCAGTTTTCTGTAAAATGGTTGTTGAGGGGTATTCACTCAAAAGTACATGCCACACAGGGTGACCTGCCTGACTGGAGGCTGTTGTGCCTCAATTACTTTGTCTATATGCTGTTCTTCTACCTCTGCTCACAAGAAAGCAAGCTCTGTCCCCCTTACACCAAAAAGTTCAGGGATCCCCAGCAGACACCAGCACCTCTGAGCATCTTTGTTCCTCTGGACAGTGCGAACTCGTCTATACCTCACTCTGGATCCCCTGCAGAGTCTCAAATAGTAGATGCTTGTATATTAAGGCTGCAGTGAGCATCAAAAGCTTTCACATTTGATAACTATCAGACACTAAAGCTCAGACAACCCTGATTCTCAACAACAGCTTACCTGGTTTCAGTTCTCTGTGCAAGCCTCAAGCTCTCTAGATTTGACTGAAGTCACAGACTCCTGTCTCTTGACCTCTGGGGAAACAGTAGATGTTCTGAAACCTGAAAAAAGTACTCTTGGTATTACTGGCAACAATATAATTGTAACAATTAATACCAATAATACTGCTGAAATCAGAAATGCCCAAGGACGAAAGGCAGGGACAGATCTCCTGATAAAAGTGGCTGCGCAAACTGTTTTATTTTTGTAAGAACCAGTGCAGAATTGAAAAATCTAAATGTGAAAAGCAATTTTAATTGATAGACATAAATGTGCTGTCCTGTTTTACCAGTATTTATCATTTTGCTGTCAGTAACAGCCCTCTTGCTCTCTTGCTAAGAATTTCAGGCTGCTGTCTCCTGCTCTGCCTGCAGCCCAGGCCCTGTTCTTGCAGCAAGCACAGTTCAGGCATGCTTGTCCCACAGTTTTGGTTTCCCACTTCATAGGATGGATGACCAGAGAAAATGGACCTCTCGACTTACTGTGATCTGGGTCCTATGACTTATTCCTATTTTTATTAGCATTTTTAAAAAGATAAAAAGATGACAGAAAGGCATTTTATATTCAAATTTTAAGAGTAAAATATATTCATGGAGGCTAAAAGTTTCCATGAAACCTCAGAAAAAAAGACCAGGAATTTGAAACATCAGAGGCTCCTCTAGTTTTGGGTTAGCAGTAAGCTTTTTTAAATATTCAGTCTGTCTACTGTGAAAGCAAATATCTACTGTTGTACTTCATGAGGCAGAAACCAATACAGATGAATTATTGCTGGCTGTTTTCCCACAGGCATTTTTCATCTAAGTGGTGGAGCTGACTGTGAATATGATGGCCCTGGTCTGGGACTGGATGTCACTTTTTCTCCATCACTAGTGCCTACTTTTCTCCTACTGCATGTGGATATGCTTGTTCCTGGAAAGCCATGCATTAGTTCAGGGAGAAAGGGGAGTTTTATGTGCAAGCTGGCAGATAACTCACATGACAGATCCAGACATTAAAGTAAGTGGTAATTTTTTGTTACTATCTCAAACTTCACATGAGATGCCTTAATATGTATTTGAAAGTGTTATTATACTTAAGCTGCTTTAAGAGTAAATCTCTGGGGAATTTGCCTTTTCCTTTATCAGCATATGATAAAGCTTTACTTCAGCAAGTAAACCTGAAGGTAGTGAAGGCTGGAGTCTCATCCCATCAGTGCCTACAGCCCCCAGGGACTGCAGTAAAGGGCAAATTACATGGTTAGTGGTGTTCTTTTCTTTTTCTGGGCTCAGAGAGACTGTGGCTGAAGGATACAAAGAGATTTAAACAGCTTATGCTGGTTTAGGTGCCTGGAGCCAGTGCTAAGGGGGTCATTTACATTTTTCAAAGTCCCTGCTAAGCTATAGCTCACTGTGGTAGGCACTGAAAAGTCTTTATTTCCATGGCTGGTCACAGGAAATACCACTACCTGGGTTTAGTAATGCTGACTACAGCAGAAGGGGTGAAGCAGAAGCTTTCTTTCTGTGTTACTTGTCCACAGGAAATCACACTCTGTAGCATGTTTTCAGCTTTGTCATACCACAGAAACTCAAAGTTTCTGTTTTTTATTTCCAGCTAGGCAAACTCACTACATGAGCAGCTGGCCTATGGTAGAATGACTAAAGGACTTTAACCTGTCTTGCCAGAAGAGTGCAATAGTTTGTAGAAAATAGTTATCTGGCTGGTGTATGCATTCACAACATTGAAAACAAGGTGTTTTATTCAGTGTCCAGACACTTCGGGTGCCACTAAGGAGATAAATTACCATTTCATCTTTTTTTTCATGACCCATGATTTAATGCAAAAAGCCCATACCAGCCTTCCCTAGCTACACTTGCCATGAGACAGCCTCTCACTAGAGTTTCTGCAGTTTTAGTTTTAGGCATTTATAAATTATTTTCCACATTCTAGCAAAATTAATTGCTGGAGAAAAATAGCAAAAGTCAGTCTGCAAAGGTTAGTGCAACGCAGACTTGAAACAACTCCTTATTTGCATCCAGAATCTAATTCTAAAAGTCATTTTTACCCAACTAGAATAGAAAAATAACATCAAATGGCTTATATGTCATTGCCACAAAGTGACAACAATCAACAAATGTGTGCATCAAATTATTCATCAATAACAGAAGCACTGTCAATTCGTTGGCTAAAAAATTCCTAATAATCTAGAGAAAAAAAACCATTTTTTTATATGGAATAAATGCAGAGAAGAAACTAGGGTTTTTTTATTTCTATCATAGCTGTTTTCCTTCATATCCTTGATGGATATATGTGTGTGTGTGTGTATGTGTGTGTGTGTGTATCACATAGTAGTTTTGGATATTAAGCTTACAATTCAGGATTAATTTCTTACCTAAAGAAAAATAATGAGGATATTCCACTGGTTGTTTTGCTGTTTTTTAAAACATATCCAGAGAAGCAGTTCCAGCAGGCAATTATTTGACAAGTTACTTGAATTGTTAGTGATTAGTAGAAAAAGATCACTTATTCTCAAATGCATACAAAACTTTACATTTTGTGAGTTACTCCACATGACTTTAAAGAAAAAGAAATTAAAAATCCTTGTCTTTATATAACATGCAAAGTGAGGTCATTGATTAAAAATTATTGAGAAACCAATGGTAAAGATCTTGTAGAAAAGCAATCCTTGCCTAGGATTCATGTGGTGTCTTTTGACAAGTGGTTCAAATTAGGAGTCAACAGTTGGAACACCTAAAAATTACCATCAAAAGTCCTCAGTAAACACAACTTTACATCATGGATGTTTTTAACCTCCTGACTCTTATCTGTTTGTGTTCTTTAAAGCAATGTCAGGGTCAGAGATGGAGATTGGTACATGAGTTGTAGTATTACATCAAACAGAGCCTACATAAACATATACACTGCCTTCACTTCATTGATGTCCCATGACCTATACAAAAACATTACCTTGTTGATCGATACTGCCCTAAATTAACATAATCTGCTCTAACATATGTCCATTACATTTATATAAGTGAAATATGAAGGGACTGATTTTTATGGGTCTACTTTTTTTTACAGAAAAACATCTACTCACAAAGGAAGCTTTAGCAGACTTGAAGGTTTCCTTAGTTTGGTTGCACAAAAGATAACAAGTGAAAAAAAGGCTGAGGCATCATTTCAAGTTAACCTGCAGTCATAAAGGAAACAAAACAAAAAAATCTTCAAAATGTTTTATAATCTGTGGAGAAGGGTGTTGTTTATCTTTTGTTTGTATAACTGGGTAAACTGCAAAAATCTGACTTCTAAAAGGCAGCAAATTTTTAGGAATTGCCTGGGCAGTTCAAATACTGCCAACTGCCTGACAAGAAGGAAAAATATGCCAAAGACCTGAAAATATGATGGTACTTGGGAAGACTGAGAATGAAACTAATGGAAGTTTTGTTATGTAGGCGTGCATGTCAGACAAGGACTCTGTTCTTGCATTAAGTGTCTTTGGTTACCTAAAAATGATGATGATGAGTTAAAAAATCCTTTTTAAGAAATGTTTCACGTGTATCATTAAAAGCAATTTCAGTTCACCTCGGGTTTCTTAGACAGAAGAACTGCAGGCAGGACAGTGACAATCACTTTGTATAGTAATTTCAGAGGCAAGTAGATTATCTTAAGCAGTCAGTCAATGATCCTCAATTCTGTTCATAAAAAGCTATCTAACACAGCAGAGAGAGATACATAGATAAGTGAATGAAGACCTGCGTACACATATCCTAATACATATATGGGTTCTCTGGGTCTTTGTCATTTTGCAACTGGGTCTACTTTCCATTTGTGGTTTTTTCATGTTTCTTAATGAAAGAGACTTAATTTTGCATTGTTTTCTTTTCTTCTTTGGGAGAGGAAAGAAGACATATTTCTGTATATTTTTCATTTCATATTGAATGGTAAGAGAATTTTGATTTTCAAAGACAGGTATACAAGAAAAAATAGAAATTAAAGAGGGAAAGGAGCTTGAAAATTTAATTGCAGTGTTCTGCAGAAATTGTTGTGCTCTAGGTTTTCAACCAAAATTTACTCCTAGACATCCGAAGTCCACAGAATTCTTTTCAAATATGTAAAATTACTTTTTCTTAAAATGCTTAAAAATGCTAATGAGCTTTAAGGGTTGTCAACTTTTGTGTATCTAGAGATCCCTGAAACTATCTGAATTTAAATAAAATACATGAAGTAGTTAAGTGAAAATGTGTCAAGTTGTAAAAATTTGTAATTCATGAGAATACTTTTAAGAAATGAGTTATGAATATAGATGGATAAAAATATCACTACATGATAAATAAAACCTTTGGTATCAATATCAGAAAACAAAGAGTGAATAACAGAATTTTAAATATGCTCTGCAATTCTTCTTCCCTTTCTTTCACATAAATGATGCATTTACAAAAGAGGACAAGTAAATGTTAAAAAAAAAACCCAACCAAACAAAAAACCCATGCTACATTAGGTGACTTTACAGTAGAATTTGCTATTTCAATCTTGGTACATACTGTGAATACTAGGATAAAATAATCTGTTCAGCACAGTGAAGTTTGAGTACTTATTCTTTCACTGGAGTGACAACTGTTGCATGCAAAGGATAAAAGGAAAGATTTCCCACCCACACCTCCCTCAGGTGATACATGAGGAGATGGAGAGAGTAACAGGACAGACAGAAAAGCAGATATCTAATTAATTTTTGGTCTGTTTGACAAACACTGATTTCCCTCAAGTGCATGTTTTGAGGACTGAAGCTCCTCTCATCCCAGCAGCAGTGGCAAAACTGAGCCAAGGCACAGGAGATCCCTCCAACTTCAGCTGTGCAGTCCTTCCCGAAGGTTAATGCAAAGACTCCTACATGCATGTGTGCAGTGGTTACAGAATCCTCATGGCTTTATTACCCTTGAGGCCTCCTTTTTGTATGTCAGTGTACTAACTTGCAGCCATATGATGAAAATTAAATAAGGGTTTGTTGCATTTGTTGAAATATTTGTGGAAATACAAAGTCAGTTGCTTCAGTTTCAACGGGATTTCCCTCCTTCCTTTCCCCCCACTGCCTTTTTTTTTTTAAACATTTACATTTTTATGAAATGCCAAGAAAAGGACACATTTGTGACAGGCAAAAGGGCAGGGGATACCCCCCATTCCTCCATAGCCCTCTGCCAATTTCGCCTCCAACCCCCACTACATATTTCCTCGTTAATTGTGCTGGTGCAGAGAGGTGGGGGTGAGGGAATAAAAGCATTCCTTCATGTCTGGAGGAAAGAAAATAGATAAAGGGGGAAAGTAAAAGGGGAGGGGAAGAGTGGCCAGGGACTTGAACCGCCAGTGAAATGATGCTTCTCCAGCCCTCCTGTTCAGATAATAGTTAACTGGGGTTAAAGATTAATAGCCAGGCAAAGCGCTGTATAAATGGCCCGAGTGAGCCGAATGTATGCAAAGTGCCTCCTGGTCCCCAGGCCGCCGAGCTGCCCTCCCGCGCTCCCTCCTCAGCAGCATGGGTCGCCCGCGGTCTGTGCTGCGCCGCTCCTGGCTGCCGGCCCTGCTCTGCCGGCGCTGCTGGGTCCCCGCCTGGCCCCCGGGCAGCCCGTGCGCTGCGCCCCGTGCAGCCCGGACAGGATCGCGCTCTGCCCGCCCGTCGCGTCCGACTGCCCAGAGGCGGCCCGGCAACCCGGCTGCGGTTTGCTGCCAGACCTGCGCCCTCGGGCCGGGACAGCCCTGCGGGGTCTACACGGCCCGCTGCCGGCTGGGGCTCCGCTGCCACGTCCCCGCCGGGAGCCCCGGCCCCTCTCCGCCCTCATCCGGGCACGGGACGTGCCTGCCCGCCAGCGAGGTCGGAGCGATGCGCACGCAGAGCCAGCAGGTACCGCGTCCCACGTCCCCGCTCCGCTCCGCGCCAGGGAACGCGCCGGGCCGGTCGCTGCCGGCGCCCGCGCCGGGGCAGCCGGGGGGTTCAGCGGGCGCGATGCCCCGGAGCCGGCGACGGCGCTGCGGGCGCCGGGAGCCAGGAACAATGAGCGAAGTAAAGCAGGCATCTGAAAAATAGGGAAGCTTGAGTGCATCTTCCGGGGAAACGTGCTCTGACCGGTTCGAGGCGAAGCCAAGAGATGTTCCTAACAAGCTGTTACGCTACTGGCTGCGAGCACGAAAACCCTAAAGTGTAGTGATGGCACAATGCAGAATAATCTCCCAGGTTTCTGGGAAGCTGTAGACAGTTTTTCTTTAGTAGTGAACAGTAAATACAGTAGGACAAATGTTTTCTAGGCTTTGTTTATGTCCATCTCCAGACTAAACAAGCTTGGTGCCTGACTTCATTTCATGAACAAAATGTATCTGGAGTAGTGTAGTGCTAGCCAAACTATCCTCAAGAAAAAAGGCATCTCAAGCATCCTGAGCATATGATGCTCAGGAATTTCTCATTATTTTTCAATTTATTATGATTATTATTTTCATCATCATTAATCCTATGTTCACAAAGTGGTGATTAAGGTAACTCAGTAGCATTACAAAAATAATCGTCATTGATTCAAAAAAATTAGTGGAAGTAAGTGGAACTTCTCTTTTACTTGACAGGGTAGGGAGGACAGGAAACAGTAACTAAACTTTAGTTTAAGCCACATGCATTCAATTTAATTTTATCCTTCCTTCCTCCCTCCCTCCCTTTCTCCCTTCTTCCCTTCCTCCTTCTCCCTCTTCAATTTCCCACCTCCATCTTTTCTTAAACATTGTCAAAGGGTATTTTTTTAGTCCATTGTCTGTTTATAGCCTTGATCCAACGAGTTATTTAGACACATAAAAATTTTGTCCTATGGTGAGTCCCCTGCAAAGAGCTTCTGTTGCTTTAAGTGGGAGAGTTCACGAATGCTGATTTAGGTACTAGCATACAGTCTACGATTAGGCTTCTGACAATCCCTGGCTATTTTATTCACCACAGGCCACCATGAGCTATTGCTGGCTCCTGGGAATTGCTACTCCTTCTTGTATGTGAGGCAAGAAACGGAACAAGGTACAGGTTACTATTGGATGAGGTCTGGACCAGTTCCCCTCATGAATAAAAACAAACACATCACACTGACAAACATCTAAATTCATTAGAAGTTTAACTTCAGTCTTTCCTCATTTAGCCAAGTCTCTACAACCCGCTGTGGTCAAGAAGGTTTTTCTGTTTCTAGCAGACTGGCTGCTGTTCATCTTTGGGATTCACATAATTTCAAAGGATAATAAAATAACTGCCTTGTTAGAGAATAGCTGATGAGTCCTTCTATGAACTTATGACCAAAGTTTAATTTGCCATTTATTATTCCTACAAGATCTACTGCAAAGGATCTGTCTTAGATATTACTTTTTTTTTTTTTGGTTGATTCTTCTTCTTGTTCTTCACCTTTTTAACTGTGAGAAATTAATGCGAAAGTTCACTGAAGATGTTTACCTTAATATCATTCATTTCCAGACCCTGTCGAACCTGATGATATGCCTTTGGAAAGCACTGAAATAACACAGGATCAGCTGCTGAACTATCAGTTAATGTTTCCCATGGGCCAGGATAAGTCCATTCCCTGGAATGCCATCACTGCATATGAGAACATGAAAGCAAAGAGAATATCTGAACTCAAGACATGGAAAGAGCAGGTGAGTTTTCTTTGAAACCTTTCAGAGACCATTTCAGTAGATGCTGTTTATTCAGCATACAAAATGAAAATGTGCATGAAATTCTAGCAGTAACTCTGAGATGTCAGTATTTTGGGAAGCTGTCAAACAGACTTTTGGAATATCTTCATCAGATGCTTGAGGAACAGGCAAAATGGCAAAATAGAGTGATAATAACTGGCATGCATCAGATATGTCCTACACAGACTGTGCAGAGGCTGAACTTTTCACTGCATTTACTATCAGATGGCCTCTTAATTTACATGAACCCATATTAAAATCTGGGATTCCTTTTATGCTTTAGTTTTTTAAAAAAGGCATTTTTCACTGGTCCAACACACAGTGAAATAAAAAGGAGTCCTTCCACATAGTTATTGACAAAACACCAATGCAAACCAAAATGTGTCTTTCTATGTCAATTACATGAACGTAGAAAGACAAAAAGCTCAACAATTAAAGTATGCTTAGACACTGCAAAATCTCAGTAGGTAGTGGGGGGGGGGGGACACTTTTGCAAGCATGTTTGTGTTCCACTTGAGGGCAGCAGAGAACCACGGTTAGACCCGTCCCCAGCAGCAGCACCCCTGCCTTACGGAGCGGAGTTGGTCGGACACCACAGAAGCCCAGGTTCGTAATGGTCACTGACAAAGTGGAAAAGAAAAAGCAAAAACCTACTAATCATCACCCTACCGTGGGAAGCCTCATTTCCATATCCAGAACAGGACTTAATCACTGATCTAATTTGAACTGTTATGTACGTGTGCTGTTAGCTCCAGTTCTGAACTTTAGGGCTTCTGCTTTTCTCACCCAGAGTCACAGATAAACCGGTTGACTGGAATAGGACAGCTTGTATGAGGGGCTGACACGGGGAGGTTTTGTAAAAGCAGAGGCTATGTTTATTTTTACTCTAAAGTACAAATATTTGTTCAGCCACTTCTCCTCTCCTTACAGTGATTTAAACATATTAGGTACTGTTGATGCACAGCAATTGTGACTTCAAAAAAGAGAGCCAGCAAAATGTGAAAATAATTAATATTGCAAACAGTTCTTCATCCTCAGTTCCAGGCACTTTGGGTTTTGGTCCCAGAGCTACAGGATGGCTCCATGTTGCTTTGGCAACAGTTCTGTCCTGTACAAAAGATAACAAACATTCAAATGTTTGTTCTTGTACCGTCTATATATGTCTTGTACCTATTCTCCATATATCAACAGAGCACAGGGCCATGGCAACCCCAAAAACGTGGCAAGTCTCACGTACCAGTTTCTTAACATGCACGTCCCCATAATAGGAGAGATTGTACCCTCTGAGCAGTAATGTGTTTACTTAGTACAGGTTAAATTTCCTTGTGTGGCAATTTAAGGATTAAAATCCTTAAAGAAAATACCTCAAAGCATAAAAACAAAGGTCTAAATGCAAGACCAGAGTTTTCTGGCTGTGCTCCTCCTAAAACAAGGAAAATTATATACAAAACAGTCTGGTACAGATTATATGCCTAATTTTCAGCTTTTTGCTAGCTTTATTTTGATCACTTTTTGTTTAGCTGATTTCTTTGTGATTTTGGTATTTACAACCTGTGCCTGGTATTCTTGCAGGGTCCTTGCCAGAAGGAGCTCTACAGAGCCCTGTATAGATTGGCGAAGGCTCAGCAGAGAAGTGGAGGGGAGATTTACAAATTCTATTTGCCCAACTGCAACAAGAATGGATTTTACCACAGCAAACAGGTGCGTGCCTTTTTTCCCCTATCTGCTCACAGCAGCGCTGAGACTAGCCTGATACAGCCAACCCTTTCACATCTGCTCCCAAACTCCCACGTTTGCAGCTGCTGGACAAGCAGGTTGTGAAAACAGGGATATTTTGTAGTGGGAGCAGATGGTTTGTTCTTCTCTTTAAAGTGAGCCACATGCTGGAAGCTGACAGCAATGGAGGTAGGAGTCTTTTCCATTCACAGAACAGGTGCACTCAAAACCTTCTCTAAAATATTTTAACCCTATCTGCTCCCAGGACAAATCAAGCTCCATGTGCCTGATTTGTTAGCATAGTTCCAGTTGATATTAATTCATTATATCCACCATATTACCTGCCAAAGCCTGTTGAATATATAATAATCAGTATGTAAAGGGGAGTCTCAGCTCCCAGGCAATGGAAACTCACGTAGGCAGTGAAAAACTCTTTGGAGCAAAATTAACCTTGTAAAGCAGAAAAAATTGATTTGTGCTGCCTGTGGACTAGCTTATTTGCTCATTTCCATTATACTATCAAAAAAAGCCACTGCAAGTTAAAGTGAGAGTAATCTGCAAACCCAACTAAAGCTCCAAACTTCAAGCCACGCTTTGTAACCACAGTTCATCCACACAAATTTAGTAGGTCTGCATAAATCTGTGTTGCCGAGACTCCTTGTTTTGGGGTATGTGACTCACAAACACTGTGACCTTGGGATCTAATCAAGCACAAACAGAAATCTGTTTAATGCCCTCCCTAAGAAAAAAAACAACCCACACCACCTTGCATTAAGAGCCAGACCATTCAGCCACTGCTCTCACCCTACCAGCTTGTAAATTCTGCCATCCTTCCATTTCTCATGCTGGAAGATACTGCTGTTTTCTACTACTGTTTGCTAAGGAATGGGCAGTTTTAAATCTGAAGTTGCTCTTGTGGTAGCTGAGCTCGAGTCTTGGTTCCCTAGCCAAGTGTGTTGTTCAAGAGGCTCTGCGGACCACTGCATTCAAAACAAGTCTGTCCATGGCAGGTCCCCACCTTCTGATCCTAGTTCTGTCCAGCACCTCTACTTGCAGTGTCTCACAGATAATCTTCTGCTTACAGTTACTTACTGTGATTTTTGTTTTGCTAATAACATTCTAGTGTGAAACTTTACTGGATGGAGAGTCTGCTGAATGCTGGTGTGTCTATCCAAAAAGTGGCAAAAGAATTCCTGAATCTCCAGAAATTAAAGGAGACCCAGAATGCCAACAGTATCTCAACTCACAAGAATAAAACCAAGTTTTCTGGGGGCCTGTTCTAGTCAGGAGGTGTTTCAGTCAGGAGCCATTTCACTAATGTAGTTCTGTGCACCTGATTTTCAATGTATGAGTAATGCCATAAAGTAACATTTTTACTGCACTGAGATTGCCTAGATGCTCAAGTGACAAATATGAGCAACTGCAAGATCAAATTCTATAATCTTGTATATTTTGTTCTTATAATATTATAGATATCCTCATATGTAAAGCTGTTGAATTATTTATTTCACAGTACATGTATTTTTGTCTCTATGTGTTGTTACTAATTTATATTCTCAAACATGATATGTAACATTCTTCATAACTCGATATGTAAATACTTAATATTATTGCTCTTAAATGTATACAATGTATGTTGGAGGAATGTTGCTACTTAACACTTCAAATGGTATACTATTGGGAAAATTGCTTGTAAACTTGCATTTTTTGTACTACGTATTTATAGTGTCAAACTGAATTTTAAAAAATAAACTTCAGTAGAGAGCATGCTTAGAAACTTACTTAAAACCTGTTTTGCATATATATCATGTTACTTTTGCACCTCTGTTTCAATGTCAAGCTGTTTCTTAAAAAAGAAAGTCTTAACCTTAATTACATACTGAAGCTCCTGATGGGACGGTATTTGTATCTATTCTTCAAATATATGCACTGGATAAATGGCAAAACACAAGAGGATATTCTGCACCACCTTTGACAGGTGTAAGTCATTCACATGTTGACAATGTCATGTTATTTAAGATGAACTATTAAATAACGTCTTCTACTTTGTCCCTGTCTCTTGTTTTCTGCATGGTCCCATTCAACAGTCTGACCTCAGCAGGAAAACAGACAAAACTCTTGCAAATCTGCCTCCTGAATGTCGATCTCCTTTCTTGAAATGAGTTTTCTTCTTTTGCTCTCCTTGCCCCATTCCCCTTCTCCTGCCCTCTCCAATCCCAACTGCGTTCTGCAAGCCCTGGGCGAAATTTCAGCCTCCAAGGGAAGTTATTAAAAGGCTTTCTGGATAGGAAAGCTGAATGTCTTCATTCACTCAAAAGCCCAAGGCAGCAGCATTAGTGTATTTAAAAGATAACATCAAGACTAGAAAGAGTCATTTCCTGCACAGAAAGTCAGAGGTTGTAAAAGGGAGGCTGGGGAAAAACTCTTTTTGCTGAAAGCAGAGAAGAGGGTCCCCTTGGCTTGGGATATGGTCCCTTTCCCTTCCCCATGTTACTTCGACTGAGTAGTTGCAGAGAAAAAGAGAATGTAAGTAACTGCCATGCCAGCTTCAGGTTGAGTTTGTCCACGAAAAACCTGGTGTGGGAGTTAGCAAGTCCCAGAGGTGAAAATAGGCTGCACCAACCCTTCCTAGGAAAACAGCCTGAGAGGAGAGTGATAACATTTTCTAAGAGCTGGCAGGAGTGAAACTCAGCATAAAATCCTCCCGCCATTTATTGGCACAAGATTTGGAGTTTAAATGGGAGAGGGAAGCAGCTTGTAGAAACTTCAAAGCCAAAGCGTGGAGATCTCTGCTCTCCCGATCATGTTTCTGTGGCATTGTATGTTGCGCCTGCTGAACGTGTTGGCTGTATGTGCATGCCAATGTCAGCTGATCCAACTGGGGTGTATTAAACTGCTCCAAATTTAAAAGTATGGGTATACTACTGACCTTCTTTGTGGAGTCTTTTGAGATCTTTCCAAGGAAAGCATGTAAAAGCAGTTGTCGGCATTGGTATAAGTAACTAATGCCTAACCTCCCTGTAATGAGCTCCTGCGAGACCCGGTTACAACTATGTTACAGCATGGCATTCACTGTGTCAAAATGCTTGGCAATCACTGTATCAAAATAATGAAGCAGCAAATTTGGACAGAATTTTGTAGTCTTTTCATGGAGTCTACTCAGCACTGAACAACTGTTGTGTGGCATTGCCAAGGGAAAATGGTGAAGAAAGGCAGGGAATTCATAAACTCACAGCTACAGGACTTAAGAGCACTCTGACTCCTCTCACCCCACAGACCTTTATGTAAAGGTTGATATCTAAAGAGCAGAAATTAGTTCTTTTTGTTGGGGTCTTTATATATATATAGGGGAAAGGTTCATAATGTTAATAATGTTTAATAGTCTATTTGTGGTATAGTAATCTAGTGGACAGCTACTTATGGTGTTTTGCAGGGTGACAGGTTCCCATCCTAGCTGCAAGAAATTAGTTTTTAACAGGGAGAGGGATTTAGACAAACTCTTTCCTTTAATTGTTAAATACCAGAAACAGAAGTTACTTCATACACCAGGCATGACAGATCAGTTTCTCAGAGGAGCTTAGTCCCTTACCTCCTACTGAAAGTAGCAGGGAAGGGGTGCTTCCTTATCTACAGTCTGGCCTCATGTGACATCTTGCCAGGACTCACCAGGACAGACGTCTGCTGAGCTTTTCTGGAGCGGGCTGTCTGACTTGGGCCAGACTCTTCCATATACTGGGATTAGGACTAATGCAAGGAGGCAAAGCAGGCAAATTTTATATCCTCTATCACAGTGCTGCCAGGAGCTTGGACCATAGATGATGTCATGATTTGTCCTAATTTTTATGATCAACCTCAATGATCAGGGTGAAAAATCGAAGGTCTGCAGTTTTCCTGGTTTACTGTTCATAGGGCAGTTTGGTTTTCCTTTTTTTTTTTTGGCATGTGTCAGCCAGCAGTCCTGGCTTCAATGTGTGGCTGTTGCAAAGGTGTCCCTCCTGCACTGGCAAGATAAGCCTGAGGGGAATGAGCGGGCAAACAAGAAAGGCAAGAAAGGTGCTACAGGACTCTCTTAGCAGCTCAGGTCACCTGGCATGCAGCTGGATGTATAAAGGGGATGTACTGTTCCTCATTAATTTAGCTCCTCCCTTCATATCTGCTTGCACTTCTACTCTACCTAAAAAAAAAAATAGTTGGTGGGAAGGTCTTCAGTGAATATCTGTAATGTTTGGTTCATGTTATCTGAGAACCCTACCCACCCAGTTTGTGCTTCTTCCTGCCAAAGCCCTGCCAGGTTAGCTGCAGCAGGGTTTGTTCCAGCCATGCCTCCTCCTGCCCATGGCTTACTGCCAGCTGCAAAACGCTCATAGCACAGAAGTGAGGTCACTGCCCTCTGCACTACATTTTCTACTCTCCATTTCCCCCTGACGCTGTCCAAGACAACCTAAAATCACCTGATAGTGGGCCCTGCTCATACTGAGTCAATTCTGCTTATCACTTTGGTGTACAGCAGAGACACATTTGTGTCAGCTAGAGCTGGTAGAAGGTGAGGGAAGAGAAAGGAGGAGAGAAAGAAAATGGTGGTGAAGGCTCTAACACTGAAGGCTCGTCACCATCCCTGTCACTTCTCTACCATAAGAATACATACTTTGAAAAGACAAAACTTAGTCAGGGAACACTTTCTACCGACCCAGTCCAAAGTGCAATTAGATATTGAGCACATGAAGATTTAGCCTTTTCCTTTACAAAACAAACATATTCCTTCAATCTTGCACTTGCTAATGAGTCTTAAACACAGACCAAAATAAAAATGCAAATAGAAAAAATGCATTACATATAGCTTGCTTTCCTCAGAGAAGAAAAGCAGGATGATAAAGAATGGTACACGCCAGAGGCTTGTCACAGGATTTAGTGCATTCCTGGAAAGCACTCAGCTCCCAGAGAACTAGATATTACATTGGATCCCAAACAAAATGCTAAAACAGAGCAGTTTTCTTCTGCAAAGTCAGAACAAAAGATGTTTGTGCTTTACTAGCAGTCTAGCAGCATCAACTTTTTAGATTTATAAATGCTATTTTTTATACCCATGTCATTGCTTTGCTATCGCAAAATAACGCTGATGTCTAATCCCTGCCCAACCCATAATAATAATAGTAAAAAATCTCTGTTTAAAAAAAAAGAACCAAGTGACTCATTTCAAGCGAGACTTTTAGCCCATGCTGCATATTGAGCAGTCAAGTCCTATGCCTGTTTTTACACACCACTTTTTAGGTTGGTCTACTTTTCCTCAGCTATCACTCCACTGATAAAACACTAGCCTAAACAGTCTCCCAGGCTGCACTGACAACAGATGCATGTGTCTATTGACACATTTTGCATTTAGGGTTGTTGTACATTGCATCAAGAATTGGGTAGGTATTTAGACTGCACAGGAAAGTAGGGTATGAGCAACTTAATAAACACCTAATTGTGTTTAGCACATTTGACATTCTAACAATTGGGTAGACAGTATATATTGAGTAACAGTACCAGAGTTGGTGCAAGTGGAAGGCTTCTCTTACTGAAATGCCACCCTGTATTATCTAGTCACACTAAGGTAAAGGTGGGAGGGGAGGAGAGGATCTGCTAGGAGTACAGCCAGTTCATTCTGTATTACCGAAAAGTACCAAAAACAACAGCAGTGGAGCAGGAGCCCAGACACACCAGCACTTGTACTCTGAGTAATGAAAACATCTCTGACAATAGCTCTCTCAACAAACTATGGCTTTATTTTATTTTCCCTCCTTTCCTCCTCTCTTGACCCATCTCCTCCCTCAGGGTTCATCTGCAAGTAAGCTACTGTGAAGGTTCAGGGAGAGGGGCAGCCTCCTGCAGAAGAGGTGTGGGAGTAAGGGTGCTTGTCATGGATATTGAAGTAAGTTCAAACAAACGAATGTAAATTTAGTCAGTTCCGCATCTTGGCTGTTTAATTTTGAAAAGTTTCTGCTCATCTTTTCATACTCCCTCTTGGATTATCACGTATGAGTGGTAGCATGGGCAGCACAGCCAAGACAAGGCACACAGGGGAAGGCAGGGCTGTGCACATGCTTGGCTCCTTGCCACTTCCTTACCAACCACATTTCCCATCAGGGACAGTGCCTGACCAACAGACTTCCCTTTTCCAGCAGAGCCTCCCTCCTGTTGTTTTGCCATGCAGAACACAGCATGGGCAGTCGTCCTTCTGCTCTCAGTCTCCTTCAACTGCTCTTAAGCTAACAAAGAGCAGCCTATTTGTGCCTACACTGAGGTTTCTAATTCTGCAATTATGCCAAGGGTGACATGATTTTTTTTCTCTCTCACTGATGGTGCTTTGTAGTTCACCAGGTTGATGCGTAGATGCTTAGTGTGGGATGTCTCTGGATGCATAGAGAAAATGCTGGCTGTGTCATCATCTTCTTTCATATTTTCATATCTGCGTTTTACCTGCAGCTTCTGTTTATTGCTGCTTTGGCAACTGAGCCCTCACCATTTAGCTTCAGCAAGGGAATAGAAAAAAAGATCAGCAACACGTAGGGGTAACATAGCAACTCTATGGCAGGATCTGAGGGTTGAAGACTGCTTTCAGCACCCACGTAATAAAACAGTAATCAGCTTTCCAAGCTCAGTCAGTTAGGTCTTTTTTACTGGGTGCAAGTTACACGATAGCTAGCAGACAAAGGAAACAAGTCTTTACCTTGAATAGTCTCTGTATGACATAAGCAGGTAAAAATAACCTCTTCCCTCCAGTTGCAAGAAATGAGGGAAATGCACTCTCAGCTTGGCTCTCATAAGCAAGTCACTCCACTACCTCACTTTTGAAAGGTCTTACCACACATGGCTGTGGGAAGCAGTCCTTCTCAATGACATTTTCTTTAGATTTTTTTTCCAGGATAACAGATTTTTCTGGAGGAAATCTCAGCTTCTCTCTGCAGCAATAATTTTGCTGCTTTTCTTTCCATACCCACTAATGGAGAGAGCAGTGGGGTGAAATTAGCCATGACAGAGAAAGGCTCTTAAGGAATTTAGATAGGTCAGCAGAAGTGGAGAGTCAGGATACACAGAGCAGCAGGACATGCATTCTGCAAGGATAAACTGAGATTTGCAGTATTATCCTCTGCTCCTGCTAATACTTGGTCTCTATTTTTTTTCAGCTGCAACTTTCTGCCCTGAAGTCATTTGCATTTTTTAATATATGTACAGGATAAAAGCAGAAGCAAAGCTTTTTCAATGGGATTTTCTCTAAGGCTGGTATACACCAGCTTCTACATCTGCAAAATCTGAACTGGAAGCAGTAATACCTAAAATGAGGAGTTTTAAAACTAAATGGTCTTCTAGTGAAAAAAAATTTGCACTACTTTGCCATTTTACCAGGAAATTTCCTTTCTGGCAGAAAAAGGGGTAACATTTTCTCAATCAATGCATTGTATAATGTAGACAATCTCATGTACTGGGACAAACTCGGGACACCAAGCTGGTACATCCTGACTGGTTCATAGGATCAAAGGATGGTTGAGGTTGGAAGGGATCTCTGGAGGGGACCTGGTCCATCCCACCCTGCTCAACCAGGGAACAGTTGCCTAGGACTATGTCCAGATGGCTTTTGAGTACCTCCAGGGATGGAGACTCCAAAATCAAATGGTTAAATACATTCCAGTTATAAGAAGATACCCAGATCCATGGGATATATCAAAAGACTTCTCTTCTAATGGCCTTAAACAAAACCAATGTTCCATGCTTGCAGATGAAGCCATTACTGATACTAACCACAAAAAAACTTGCCCTTGGAATACTGTGATATCTTTTTGGATCTTATTTTTGGATATCTCAGAAAAAAAAAAGTCACAGTTTGGGAAGAAACAGGAGTCAGTCTTTTCTAATATAGGAAGCAAGCATATTATTCTGATCAAAATTAATAGAAGTGAAGGGTTTCTAAAGGCACAGCAGGACCATGCAGAAAACAGCTACCTATATAAACATTTCATTTGGAATACTAATATGCTTTGGCATACACAAAAATTGCTCAGTACCTTCCAAACTTTAAATATAATTCCTATTGCTAGGATGTGAAATCTCTGTGGAGCCATCCTTGCTTACAGTAACTAGATACACAAAAATGATTTCCCAAAAGGTTTCAAAAACCATTGCTTAAATTTAGGGCTCAGTTCAACAAGGAATTATGCTGTGTTAAGTTTTCTATTGAATTTAGTAATAAAAAGTTCAGACTGTACTAAAAATGAATTAATTATGTGGTTTTGGTATTCATTGAAGCCTCCTTCCCTAGTACACAAATAGCTAACACTATGACCTAAAGGGTGTGTATGTCAAAAAGGTGGAAAAGAATATTCTGGGCTCCAAAAACTATAGCATAGAACATCTATTAAAAAAAAGAGAACTTCTTCAAATAATTTTTAAGATAATAGTGCTGCCTGCAGCCAGCTTTAACTTGCATTACAGTCAATGGTCAATTACAGGGATTTATGCAGCTATTTATTACACTTGTTAAAATAAATACTTACCACATCAATCTGGGCTACATATGGTACCCATGCAACATACCAAATATGCTCAAAAAGAAATCAGCAAGTTTTGCAGTACATACTTGGAGCTTTTGTAGTGCCCTGCCAGGCAAATATTTGAGGTGTAAATAATGTTTGCAGTTAAAAGGATTTTTCTGAGACTTCTTAATATTAACCCAGATCACGTGAGATTCTTGAAAGAGCTTACTAAAAACTAGAAAAAAGCTGTTCAATAATAAAATATACCACCTGAACTGAAGGCAGTGAAGGCACCAAGATAAGAGGTATTTTTCTAATGCATTGGTTCCATTTCTGTCATGAAACCCAAAGTTCTCCCCTCACTGTAGCTCTTAGCAGGAATCATTTCTAACCTGTGCATGGAGGGAACTCATCTTCCTCTGAACTGATACTGACCCATGTATTTGCTTCAGGCTGCCTACATTCTGCTGTTTGGATGTAGATCACAAATATATTTGTTTGAATTGCAGCCTGGCTCCCTTAGCCATAAGAAAAATCTTCAAATGACAAGTACTCTTGTCTATTGAATTGAATGCTTGTCTTCATAGAACTAGGAATGTTAAAAAAAAATAAAAAAGGAAAAAGTCACCACTGATTCTCTTAATCTTAAAAAGTTAAATTTTTGGGGGGGATAATAATGTCATTTTGCATTGAATACCAATTTCATACCATTTCATACCAATGTTAACTGATAGGAACATCAGATTGGCAATGGCAAGTATCCAATACTAGTGCAAGCAACTGTGTTTGTAAAATATATTTAAAAGGCAACTTCTGAAAAGAAGGAAGCTTTAAATTAAAGGTGAGAAATTTTTGGGGGGGGGGCTATTTTTACACACAATTTTTATTTTAAAGACATCTGTTGGAAGCAAAATAAAACTGACTCGCACAACCATGCAATTCTTTAATTTTTTCCCCCCTTGTGGCTGTATGTTTCCTCTGTTACATACTAAAGACCATTAGAAGGCGCTGACCTAAATCAGCTGAATGCCATTTCTTAAATAATTCATGCGACAGATTGCTTGCTTGAATCAGTTTGAGTTCCTTGAGATGGTTTCCTTGGGTCTTTTATAAAAAAATATCACTTAAGGACCTTTACTAGTCAGCTTCTTCTGTATTTCATGGAATCATAGAATCAGGTGGGTTGGAAGGGACCTCCAAGATCATCAGGTCCAACCCTTGACCCACTACCGCCATGGTTACTAGACCATGGCACTAAGTGCCACATTCAGTCGCTTTTTAAAAATCTCCAGGGATGGAGAATCCACCACTTCCCTGGCCAGCCCATTCCAATGTCTGACCACCCTCTCCATAAAGAAATTCTTTCTAATATCTAACCTAAACCTCCCCTGGCACAACTTGAGACCATGCCCTCTTGTCTTGAACCATTTGTTTTAAATGGCAGGGAAAAACATAAAAAGCTTAAATACTTGACAAAATACCCAAATCAGAAATCTTGTTCACAGGTTGCTAAAACATTCTTGCATACTTGCAAAATGTGGCTTGCAATGGCCACTTTTGATAAGAAACTGACTTCTGTTTTCAGAAGGCTCACCAGATAGCAATTAAAAAAAACAGGCAAAATATTCACTTTGATTAACTCAATTCTTATTTTTCTATCTATGATTATGCTCAAATATTGGTGTAAATATAACTTTCTTCTCTCTGTGAAATTACTTGAAAGGAATTGGTTTACAAATTTAAAAAAAAAAAAAAAAAAGGCCCAGCACTTATTATTTTGCCAACAAATCTCTGCAGGTATTACACTTGCTTCAGCAACAAAAATATTGCAACAAATCTTCACCTTACAACACTTTATGTAATCATCTGTCGGGAAATCTGTATTAGCCTGCAGTAAGCATCACTTCATGTATATTTTTTTCTTACTCTGAGGTTATAAAATTTCAGTTTTATCATGATGTGAACTCATTTAATTAGACAGAAATTGGAAAGATGTGCAGAATGCACATAGGGTTGTTCAGCTAATACATTAATAGTAAGGCTTTAAACATCTGACTTATAGTGCTTGGCTGCCTCAGTCCTGGTGAACTGCAAAACCAAATCTTTCCCTGTCAGAGCTTCAAGACATTTGCCACTGCTGGCAGGAAAAAGGATGGTTGTAATTCATGCAGTGGGTAAGGAATGAGCTCCTTGGCCCCATGGTCTCTCTTCCGTCACACAACCCCTGACCCATCAGCGTGAAACCCACTGTCCTCAGTCTTCATAGAGTTCCCAACTCAACAAGAAATTACAGAGTTGATGGCTTCTTTTTTCTACAGTGACATCAAACATTTATAGTGACACATATAAGAATATATATTTATATAATTTGTAAAAGTATTAAATCATTTATATAAAATATATAAATAAATACATATACAAAATATGGCATTACTTTCCAGAGATGTTACATTTCACAGTCTACCTTTCATTATCCAGATTTCATTGTCATACAGAATTTTCCACAAAGTTCAGTAAACAATCAGCCTCAAAAAAATAATGTTGCCAAAGCCTTCCTTATGTGAAAGCATCACATACCACAACAAAACCAAATAATTTCTCTTCCAATTAAAAAGACACATAACACCATGGAAAACAGCTAGTTTAAATATTTAAACTCAATGGTGCTTAGATGCAGGCAAATGATTTCTGCCATAGTCAAATCAAGCAACAATTGTGTGTAGCATAAACGAAGTGTCTCAACACCCAGGGCCCACAATCCCCCCGTTTTGTCAGCATTGTTTTGAAACAGGAGTTCCTCGTACAGAGTATGTGCTTTGGTAGAATGTACCAAGACAACACCTTTTCAAAATAAATAAGCAAATAAAAAGGCTGGTACTGTGATGGCAATTTTTTTGTCCATGAATATTCTGTATTAGTGTGAGCAGGAAATGAAGGAAATGTAAGCCCTGTTGCACAAACTGAAGCAAAGAACAGAAGAAAGCTTTACCAAGAGCTTCAGTGCAACAGTTATCCTTTTCCAGTGGCATAATTCAGTGATGGTCACATTAGAAAATAACAATTAGAAATAACAATAAAATAATTTTTAAAAGTTATTTTAGTATTTGTAGTTATATCAAATACACAAAATCTCAAACTCTTCTGGAAACACTTCCTTTGCTCCACAAATTAATTTCTATTATCTAGAACAGGTCAGTTGTATGTATATGGATTAAAACATATTTGTAAGTCATTCCATACCCTTGCTTTCTCTTTGCATACAGAAGTATACACTAGAATTACCATGTAATATTTGGTATTCACATGTTACATTTAAATAAAGTTTATTAAAAAACAATTATATTAAATACAGACTAACAGAATATTCATAATATATTTTACAGAAAAAATAGCCATGTCTTTATTCTAGAAATACATTTCTTTAAAAAGTTCTTTGAGATTTTTATAAAACTTTTTACCCGTGAAGACAAGTTTCCCATCAGACCTGTAAAAAACGCCTTACCTTTAAATCCTTGTAAGTTTTTGTTTGTTTGTTTGTTTTGTGGATCTTTTTTCTTTAATACTTCTACAAGCTTAAAATCTATAAATTCTTTAAAATAAAGTAAAAA
Organism: Manacus vitellinus; assembly: GCF_001715985.3. NCBI lineage: Eukaryota > Metazoa > Chordata > Aves > Passeriformes > Pipridae > Manacus > Manacus vitellinus. The sequence goes on along the minus strand of NW_021940651.1, from coordinate 984,052 downwards.
AACCAACAGTATCTTTTAGGATCAAATTGGTCACAGGCCCTTCTTAAAAAAGTAAGTGGAGACTCCCTGAATCCATTCTGAAGTGCCTTTTGTTTTTCTCTCTCTGGGTATCAATAGTGCACGTTTACATGAGATTTCAGAGCTCCTACATGTCCTATAGGAAGCTCAACACATGTTGGTGGCAGGGTGCAGCTGCAGCAGCATCTGCGGAGGCTGCAACTCTCCATCTGCTGCAGAAGCAGAGCTTGGTACTCCACATGCAATGCAGTCCACAGTGTTTGCCCAGCCCCCCCAAGGCCTCTGTGAGGTCCAGCGGCCACGCCCAGATGCCAAAAGAGCTGGCACCCAGTCCTCATTTGCTTTCCAAGTTATAGCAGTGGACATCTCCTTTTCCCTTCCCATCATACCCGGGAAGTGGCTGTCCGTATTTATCCACGCACCAGCAATAACCTCTTTTTCGGCCTTTGGACGGGCGGCACTGAAACAGAATAAAAGACTTGGTTTGCATGATTTAGGTTTTCTCTGCTCTTAGTGTTATACAACAGGGATTCCTGCTCATTTGATAGATGCACTACCATATCCTGACCATATCTGACAGAATCAGAGTATTTGTTACCACTACAAAGTATTTGAATAAAATCAATACCTCTGGGTCTAACTGCTCCATAATAAAACTGCACTGAGGACTACAAAAAAAAAGCCTTATGAAGTAATCCCTGTTATATTTGGCAGCACAGTTGCCCCCTTTGAATACCAGGACTACTTACTACAGTACAGGCTAATGACTGGGACCCATCTTTGGAAAAGAAAGTTAACAGATATGTTCTACACTAAAGCACAGGTCTGGAAAAGACAACCATTGCAGCAATAAACACTCCTGGCTTGCATCTGTTTGCTTGAGGAAATTCAAAACTGTAGCTGATGTTTATTAACAGATATACAATCCTTCTGTAATGGAATTATCACTCCAACAACTGCTAGGTGTACTAGAACTTTACATGTATATTTTCCTATAAATAAGGTTGCATATCTACTAGTGTATAATCCATGACAGCTTTAAGTTAACTGGCGGCATTACAACAATGTTGACTAACCTGAAACTACCACAGGCAATGACACTGAACCTCTTTAGAAGCAGTAGAAACGCATTATAAAGTGTACTACGTACTCAGTAAGTAATGTCCCTCCAAGAAACTAAGAATGGTAAAAACTAGACTAAAGGAGATAACATGCTACAGGTTGCATTCAGTATGCAACTCTGGATATAGTTACATACTGCGAACCTCTAGGACCTCATAGGGCTTTTACCCGCTTATAAGATATGTCTCTAGAATCTCACTAGGTTTGCAATGATCAGCCTCACTGTCAAGACACAGCCCCCATGTCAGCTCACGTTTTGAGATTTGGTGGTACAGGATTTGCTTCAAATGCAAACAAAAGGGGCTCTTTACTCAGGACATACTGACAAAGGACGCAGTGACACAAGCATACCTAGTTTCCTGAGGTTTTGTCTGTTGCATTGCCAATATGAAGGAAGATTGGCTAGACTGAAGCTACTTACATCCCTCAACACTGTCAAGTCTATCGGACAAGCAGAGCAAGTGTTGCCTCTAAGATCACATTCATAGCAATTCAGGTTTTTAGAGGTTCAGGCTGGTAAAAGTCAGATAAACTTGGTCACTACCACCCAACTGCTTGTTCTCCAGGGTCTCCAGGAGGGTATGGCAGTGGTTCACAACTCTAAGTGCCTTTTCCACGTTCAGGTACACAAGAACACATCGAGCAAGAGTTGGGCTTCATATGCTGCTCAAAGTGCCTGATCCTTTCCATGTCTAGTTTAGTATCTCAGATGACAGGGTGCTATTTTGGACAGAACTGTGAATATAGATCACTCCAGGGACAGCATGCACCAACACACTGGCCCGTGAGCATGGAGTAGTGCAGGCAGTCTTCACTAGGAACTTGTAAAAGAAGCAGGTCACACATTAGATACAATTTTTTCAGCAAGTTGTTTATTTTAGAGTAAATGAAGTAATGTTAATCACCATAACTGCAAATTAATACACCCTTATGATATATTATTGAGTAACAAGCCCAATGCAGAAATAATATGATGCCCTCCCTTCTGTGAATTTGCAGTCCTTCTACATTAGCCCTGTGAAAATGGACAGGAGCAGGATAACAAGATCCAGCTTAAAGTATATGTTAGTTTAGTTTTAGGAGAGGGTGAAGAGGTTCAAACCTACTGAAAGAACAGCTACATTAATAATTTGCTAAACTAAATTGTTACCTGCATTTCAGTTCTAGTTATCTTTAAGTCTTTAAACATAAGTCTTACTACTTATGTTTACTGTCTCAAAAGCCTGACTAGAGCTTACACATACTCTCCAGGATTTCTATGAATGGCTGCTCCAAGTCCACTGATGTCAAGAGAAATTTTCTTTCTATTTTGATGGCAAGTGGACTGGACTCTGGTTTAAGCAGTATTAACATTTAACAACTTAAATTCTTCATGCTCAAAACAAAGGAATTAATAAAAAACAGTCTTTGTACAATTTAAATTTTACAGAAAAGGAAACTGAGGCAGCACTACTTGAGTTGTTTTTCCCAACAAAGCAGGCACAGATGGAGCCCAAAGAGCATAGGCTTCTGGTTGCCAGCCTGGTGCTCCGGCACTTCTGCTAATACTGATACACTTCTGCTAATAATAGTAACATAGTCTCCCCTTTTAGAATTACTATATGAAGTATGTTACACAACTCTTGCTGATTCATAGGCTTGCATCACTCTCAAAACAAATGATCAATTAAAGTTAACTCATGTTGTTGGAGGCGTTGATTGTTTTTTATAGTTGCACAATCAATTTTCAGAATTAACTGCAAGATGAAGTTAGTCTGCAGAAACACCTTCCCTACTTCTAGTTTGGTTTTTTTTTTACTTCTTCTAGACAACCCATTTGAAAAGCAAACCCCTTGGATCATTTTACAGCTGAAATAACACTCTATGAAGAACCAATTTATCTTTTCCAATCTGTGATTTTGCACTACCCACTCCATCATGCTGTCAATAGTAAAGCACTTCTAATTCAAAAGTGATGCTTTTATCCTAAAACAGCTAGCATGTATTCCCCACAGAATACATAGACAGATCACCTGGAAAAAAAAGTATATCTGCTCTTGTGAATTTTGTACTCCACATACATTTCAAGGCTCTGCCCAGCTCTTCTGTATGACTTCATAACTTCAAAAACCTGGAAAACTACCCAAGTGGTGGAGACTAATTACTTCTGATAGAAACACCAGCTGCCAGCTTCCATGCCACCTGCCCCTCTCCTTTCCATAAAGAAGTGCCGCAGAGGCATTTGCAGGGCACAGCAAAGCATATGGTATCCCATTAAATTCCTGGTCAACCCAGTGGTCTCCATGAAGCTGCAACTGTGGTCTTCAGGAACAGACTGCAGACAGTATTGACATATACCTCAGGCCATTTTGGCTCCTGCCAAGCCCAGCTCTGTTTTCAGTGGGACACTGCCAGCTCACATTTAGGTGAGTATCTGGCTGCAGTACACAAACATGGGGCAATTCTAGTAATTGCCCCATATAATAGTTCTAATTTCATCAAATCCTTTTTTGCCATGCTTGAGGCAGGAACATGCCTGTATCAACCTATTCCACATAAATATACCTATATACCACAGTTGAATAGTACAACCTTACATGCATGATTTAATAAGATGAAGAATTCTAAATTTTAATAGGTCTGATCTTAAGGAAGTTTATATATAAACACAAGGTGTGAAATATTTTTCATGTTATACCCTGACAGATAAATTTATGTTCCTAAAATTGTTTCACACATGCAAATGTGTTGTTCTTGAAAAGTTAATTTCTAGATATCCACAAATGTAATGAAAAATAACTGCTTTCAACTTGACTGGAAAGAGCAGGTGACCAGGAAGGCAGAATATGTGAAGTGCATCCTGAATGAGTTTAATAGTGTCCAGTACAATCATAATTTAGCAGGTTCCTACCATCCCACATCTACCACATTCTCATCCTAGACAGCAGTGTTGACAGTTGTTTCCAGAATTCAAAATGCCTACCTTGCACTCATTTTTCATTGGATTTACCATCTATTTCCTAACCTATTATTCTGCATTTTCTTGTGACAATATAATGTAATTCAACTACAGATTGAATGCTGCTAATAATGGCAATGAAGTGAATTAATAAAATAACCTAGCATTCTGTTAATGAGATTAGACACCTGCTCACAGTGTTCAAAATATCAGACCTACATGATGTTTCAAAAGGAAACCAAACAAACACAATTGCCACAACTCCTTGCAGGCAGTTAATTAGGTCTGGACAGGACTCACTTTTCAAATTGATGATTTTTTCTAGGAGTTAATGCTTTGAGGGTAACTACTGTTTGTGGTTTGTATTTTGTTGGTGAGAGAAGCAGGCTACCTCTGTAAGCCTTATCTGTGAAGGCCTGTTCCCAGCACTGATCGAGATTCATTTATGGGATCAACACACCAACCGAATTTCATGTAGAATATTTACTCACATGGACTCTGTTTGTGGGCATGTCCTACTGGATCCCAAGTCATCTCAAACTACCATTGAAACTACTGGACCTGGGTAAATTGGCACAGTGCTTGACAAGGTTGGCCAAGTATGAAAGTGTCCCTTCATCATCTGTGTTTGCTGACCAGACAGGCTGTTGCACAGAGTGGAGGAACCTTTCCTAAAGCAGTTTTGAAAGTCTCTAGGCAGGACAGACACTACACAGAGGGCAGAAGTATGTATTTTCTCTGTACCACTACCTTATTCTCAGCTTCCAGGAACAAAGGCTAGGTAAAATTATTATCTGACTTTCCTATTTTTTAACTTCATATTTCCTTTTTTTCTGCCTTGGTGGAAGAACTATGACTGCACTTCAAAGTACAGTCATCCTCTAAAGTAAGTCACTTTAATATGTGCTTACTGTGGATCTGATTTACTACATACACATGCCAGAGACTGCCTGCAAATCACTACACTTTTGCTAACAAACCAAAAACCTCAGAGTCTGAAGAGAGATGAAAGGAAGATCTACCGAAAAAAAGTAAACAATCTGTGGTCTTCTGTAATACCTGGAGAAGGAAAAGGGCTACAGCACACTTGTATGCCTTGAATGCAATTAACTGATTCTTAGCTGCTCTAGAGCAGCTAAGGAAATGCTTTTATGGCTCTGCATAGCACTTTAAAGCATTTTCTGAAAAAACTCTGATCAAGATGTTGAGTTTTGCTCTCTGCTAGTTTACATGCAGCATGACAAGATTGACACAGGCTTCTCAAAGCTCCAGGCAACAAGAAGAAACTTTCCCTGCTTGGGAGTTGCCATCACCTGCTTGGGAAAAGCTGGGAAGCATAGAAAGCTCAGCAGCATGCACCAAAGGTCAAACAGTGCTGTCAGTGTTGGACTGATGGCAGAAAGGAAGGCTGGAAATCTCACCCCTGTTGCAAATGCTCCACCTGACACTGCCAGCTTAATGCAGAGCTCCAGGGAATACCAGAAAGGGAAAGACTGTTTCTAAGAAAGCTGGAAGCCAAAAAATGGAGAGATACCATTCCTAAAATAAGGTTGCCTGGTTGGAGGTTGGCCTCTCATTTCCAACCAATGAACTGCATTAGCTAGCAACAGAGAGTCAACCCCTCCTTTGGTTACCAGAGATAGAGAGGCTGACTTGTGTAAACCCAAATGGGAGAGACAAGATTGTCCACAAACAAAACTTGTCCTTGAGAAAAGTCTTAAAAGAAACCTTTGAATTCAGGAAATTTTGGAATTATACCAAGAAACATATTTGGAGGTAGGCCACTAACTAAACACTGGAATTAGATGCAATATGCACTTTCCCAAGTTCCTGAATGAGCTTCAAGGACAGCACTGAATGGAGAATGCTGTTGTAGCTCAATCTGACACAACTGAAGCATAAATACCCACAGTTTCAGTCTGCATTTCACAAGAAAGGTCACAACCCCAGAACGAGAAAAGGGCTGAGAAGCCATCCTTGCTGCAGAGTAACTACTAGAAGTATCACTTTCACGATAACATGACTTGGATTTTGGAAGCGATCTGTGTAGCACATAAAGGACAGATATATACCCTTCTCAAGTTGCTTTTTGTAATATGATCCAGTGTAGTTCTTCTAGGAACTCTCAAGCAGCTATTTACAATTCAAAGCATTGATCTATTGCAGTCATATGGTGACTGCAACATTAGCTCTGTGGGTTATTGCAGAGGCACTGCTTTTTTTAAACCAAAGGCCATTAGTATCTAGGACACCAGTCAACCCATGTGTGATTAGGTACAAAGTTTCTCAAATGAACCTGTTGTCATGACCAACAGAAAATAAAAATACTATCCCCACTTGACAAGGTACAGCGCTATCGAGTCAGGTCCTAAAACTGGAAATGAACTAGTTCCTTTATAAAATGATATATAATGCACCTTGATGGTAAGATCTTCCGACAAAGATGTAGAAAAGGTGAAATGCATTCATTGAAATAATCAGAACTCTGTACTTACTTGCTTTTTCTTGTAGAACCCCTTCTTGTCACAATTTGGAATATGAAAGCCCCTTGGACTCAAGACATTCAGGATCTTTAGGTGGTTTAAAGTGTCTTCCATTTCTCTACGACATGGACCCTGTTAACAAGCATATTTGAGAAAACACAGATGAAACTTAATTCCCAAATTCTATCTTTCAGATAAGAGTTAATAAATCTTTAAAGGGCACAAAGCACAAACTCAAGCAAATCCACTAAAACAAAGGGATGGCTGGATGTGTCAAAAGGCAGACCATTCACAGAAAAAAATCTGACTCTCTGCTCTATTCAAGATAAAGCGATTTCTAAACATTGAAAGCCCTATGCTATGCTGAGGCACCTACTGGCATTTCCAGTTGAAATCACAGTCACATATATCCATGGGAAGGCTTAACCAGTATGTCAATCAGTAACATATAACTTAAATTTGGAAAAGTTGGCCTTGCACCAAGTGGGAAAAGAAGAAAGTAGGTCACTGGAAATATACTACTGGGTAGGCCTTCCCTAATGACATTTGATTTTTGTGATTCTGCTGGATTTGAAAGCTTAAATGAAATAGACTGAACTGAAAACAAGTAGTTTGGTATTATGTATATATAAAATTCCTCAACTTTGGACAATGATTCCCAACTTCAACTGAACCAAATGGCTGCAGAAATGCAAAGGACCAGTTGCACACAGTCTCATTAGATAAGTATGTCATTTTTCCTTACTTTCTTTATCTCCAAAAGGCTGACAACAATGTATTGAGGATTAGCTCTTGGACAATGAGCCAAAAAGAGCTTCCAGAAGCACTTTTAAGAGCATGTCTCAAACACCAACTAATTATTTCTCACTGCAGCCCTTTGGGGTAGGGAGTAAAGCGTTATGAGCCCCACTTAGCAGTCAGAAAACCAAGAGCAGAGGAGTTCACATTTTGCCAGAGGCCAAGAAGGCAGTCAGTCTAAGCAGTGGGACTCAAGAATCACAGCCCACAAACTCTGTGCTTAGCTACATTCTGTCTGGGCATATTACTGACTTGGTCCACAAGCCCACTCCCTCAGTGGAAACCCAAAGAAATTTCTTTGCATGGTTTAAAAATGTTTAAGTTGCTGTATTGACACAAAGACTCATTTGGTGCAGTTTTTAATTAGTGAAGTAATGTCATTTATACTTTCAAGTGGTAATATTAATAGTTTGCTCATATAAAGTGCCTTTTATGTGAGTGTCTGAAAGCATACAGACTCCACAGTTCTACTGGAGATCAAAATGGAGTTTTTTGCTTAGTAAAGACCTTCTTTGTTGCTTTCACGTTTTCCTTCTGTACCGATCTCACAGGCTCTAAACACACGCTTTAAATTGCTGCTCTTACTGCTCAAACACACTGACTGCAAATCACATGCATTCAGATTTGGTCCTGAATTGGGACTACAAAAAGATCAACAGCTTTTTTTAAATTATTATTTTCAAGTAAGCTTCCAAAGTCAAACAGACCAGTATCAGAAGCTAATATGCAGATACAGCTAGAAGACCACTTGCTGACAAAGGCATCTTGCCCCTGACAGACTTATTTCACATTTTTACAGACACCAGCAGCATTGGTAAGCTGGTGTACCTTTGCTCATGGGACCCAACCATCAAATACAAAAAATACTTACATACTCAGTCTCTTGTTTGGATTCAGAAGACAAATTCAGTGTATCTGTACTCTGTGAATCATATTCCACTTTATAACGCTGAGTATCTTTGGCTTGCACTTTCCTGATGATATCTATTTTGATGTGTGGTGGATGCAATTTGGAATCTGGCACCCTGTGAGAGTTTGGAACGCCCTGATTTTCTGTGCTGCTGGTACTCTGGTCTTCTTCTGAATCACTGGAATTTCCTTCAAAAAGAACAAATGCAGAAGAAACAATGTTAATCAACTGCCAATTGCATCTGCAAGAGCAGATGAATCATAGGATATCCTGAGCTGGAAGAGACCAACAAGGATCATCAAGTCCAGCTCCTGGCCCCATACACCACAGCGCCAAGAATCACACCTTGTGCATGAGAGCATTGTCTGAATGCTTCTTGAACTCTGGCAGGCTTGGTGCTGTGACCACTTCCCTGGGGAGCCCAACCACCCTCTGGGTTAAGAATCTTTTCCTGATATCCAACTCGAACCTCCCTTGACACAGTTTCATGCCACTCCCTCAGTTCCCATCACTGGTCAGGGCAAGAAGAGCTTGGTGCCTACCTCTCCCCTTCCTCTTGGGAGGAAGCTGTAGACCAGGATGAGGTCTCCCCGCAATTAACGAGCCATTAGATTAGTCTAAATGCTTAATTTTCCTTTTTACAAAATAGCAATATATCAAAAGATGAACAATGTAGCATTCATAGAATAAGCCAGGTTGGAAAGGACCTCTGAGATCATCAAGTCCAACCCTTGATCCACTGCCGCCATGGTTACTAGATCATGGCACTAAGTGCCACATCCAGTCTCATCTTAAAAACCTCCAGGGACAGAGAATCCACCACTTCCCTGGGCAGCCCATTCCAATGCCTGATTACCCTCTCTGTAAAGAATTTCTTTCTAATATCTAACCTAAACCTCCCCTGGTACAGCTTAAGACTATGCCCTCTTGTCTTACTGATAGCATGCATCAGCATCTTTGTTACAGAAGTGATGACTTTTGTAACTGAAGCATCCTGATGCTCAGAGCGGCCTCATGAGGTGCCTCCACCACCCGCGCAGCCTGCACCCAACACCTGGAAAGCAGCCAGCGCCACCGCCCCTCGGCCCTCGCTGCATTCCCGCCCGCCGGCAGCAGGGGGCAGGCCCGCGCCGCCGGAGCCCAGACAGCCTCACCCCAACGGCGCCAGGGCGCGGATCCCTCCCCTCCGCCACTGCTGACTTCAACAATCCCAGCTCAACGCGGCCGGCTCCGGACACTTTTGGGCTGCGGTATGGCTCTGCCTTCCCCAGGGTGGTAATTTTTATTTTTTTTATTTTTTAAGAGACGTTAATTCAATCAACTCTACCGCGCTGAGTTTCCTGGTTCTAATTAGCCACCTCTAACACTTCTCCCCCTCCCCTTAACTTTATTCAACACACAGATCAGGAAAGAAAAAGAACAGCACGCTTTCATTCTTCTGCTATAAAAATCAAAATCATTTCTAGGTGTACAAAACACACTTTAAAGATAATGGAAAAAATGCCATTCATTCTGTAATGGTGTCAAAAGACAAACATTGCTTTCACCTCGAGCTTCAAAAATATTTTCTCTTTACCACTGAGAAGACATCAGGAGAAACACATTTTTCTAACATACTCCATAAGTCCAGTGTTCCTGTCCCTTCTGACATATTTGTCTATGCTGCTTTTTTAAGGAAATCCAATTGGGAACGCACAATAACTGATGTGTTAACATCATGATAGCACCCAATATTAAAATTATATTTGATGATTCACTGAAAAGACACAAAAGCTGAGAAATTCAGTGCTAAACCTGAAAGTCCGCATTCACATAGTTCATTTGACACTAAATATTTCAACACAGGCAGTACAGTGGCACTGCCAATACACAGGAATGGTGGAAGGAACATGAGAGGAAGCGGGATCTGAATTAACATTTTGGTACCAGTGGTTTTAGTGTAGCCACGGCTGGCAATTGACATAATTGACCAGGAAAATCCAAACTGCAGTGCCAATGGATTAAGGAAGTTTAAGTCTTAACTCTCAATTTCCTCGCTTTTGTGGGTTTAACTCAGACTCTCAGTGGTATTTGAACATATTTTTGGTGGTTTAATGTCCTGTTTTGAAACAGTGGTATTTTTTCCCCCACATTCTCAATGAAATTTGCAAGAAATGAGTCAATAAAATGTTATGAACATGAATCTAGGTCTTCTGCGATCAGTTCAGTTTACTAGTTTTCCTCTTCTACCAAAAAATACGTAGAAAATAACGTGCATTGAATATCCATGACCATGGCTGGTCATTTCAGTTTACACAGGCCATCATATTTCAACAGCACTTCTTACACTTCAATTTCAAATGGTCATATTGCCACATTTTAAACTGTAAAGCATATTTGATTAACTCAGTTTCACAAAACTTAGTGCCATGCTAGCTTTACACCCTCATAAGAGAAACAAAACTGCTATGATAGTTACCAACTCTTTTTCTAAAACAGATTAGAAGGGTTGCACGTGCACACTACTACTTAACACTTTCGTGCCCAAAAAAACCAACTGGAAAGTCAGTGGTCCACTACAGTGCTACTGTAATATACTCCACCCTATACCAATTTCCAGCAATTTCGTGAACTAGTAATGACCAACAGTATAGCACATGATGCAGGACCTAGCTGTGTGTAAAGGAGATGATGTGATCCTGCTCAGAGAGGGTGTATACCATGGAGTGTTGTATTCGGAGCTGGGAGTGGAGCAGTACCCACAAGGAGGTGGGCACTACATATCACATAGGTTTGCAATACTTCTCCCTTGTTGCACACTGTGTTTGCAACCTTCACTCCTTAAATGTGAACTGTATGGTCCTACTTTGAGCTTTTTAAGCAATCAAAGCTTCTGCTGATTTCAAAATCGGAGCTCTCCCTCAGCCAAGAATGCAAATTCAGAAATTCAGCTGAAAATGGAAAGATTTTCAGCAAAGTGCAGCTGTTTTCCTTCTCTAATAGTCAGTGTTAAAAGCACTACATTAAACAGCATCAACTCTCAAGTATCAAGAAGATGCCCCCTTGTTTCCAGTGTCACTCCAAGGATAAGTAGGAAGAGCCAAGCTCATGTGATGAAGGAAGCTGCTCCGTGTTCCAAGATTTAAAACTTCAGTGAATACCTCTAAACTCTCATTTAAATTGTCACAGCTTGGGAGCAGCACATAAATAATTATAATAAGGCTTTGCCTATTCTTCCAGAAGCCAGTTAACTGGAGCACTGGTGCTACTGCCTCAGCTAAGGAGAGGATAGTGAAAGAGGCCCTGCAACCTAGCAGAAAATCTCCTGGCTTTTTAAAAATGCAAATAGGAAAAAGCCTTTTGACACACTTTTCTATTAAATAAATGTTCACATACTTGCTGTTGGCTAGCAAACAGTTTAATTAAATGTTTGCATAGAGGGACTGTGCTTTCTTGATCTGAATCCCAAGTTTCCCTGTCTTAAGTTTCCAAATGTGCATGCTAACAGAGCTTTTTCCAACCGTCCCTTTCCCTTCAAACAAAACAAAACCCGCTCAGTGAACGTCTCATTTACAAGACACGGAAGAGGTACGGGAAAGCTTCTTTTGACCAAAGATTTATTTGCAGTGCTGGCAAAAAACAAACGTCCTCTTAAACACTGCTGTGCAAATGCTTTGTTCTGAATAACTACCTTTCCAGGCCAAAGGGATATTTAATTCTTGGGGTTTTTTTTCTTCCCCTTTTTTTCCTCTTTGTGCTTAGATTTCCCTGACTTACCCACGCTGCAGCGCAGGAATTAGAGCCCACTCCCTCGAGTTTTTGCACACCCTCTTTCCAGGAACACTGGGGACAAACTGCGAGGATTTCATCCTCTCTCTCTCTCCATTCAAGCTCTGTAGCCTGGGAGTCCCACGCACCCGCAGAAGCAACATGCAATCCCTCCCCCACTCCCCCCTCCCTTTTTTTTTTTTCTTAGAATAAAAAAAGGCAACTCTGCCTCTTTTGCGAGGAGCTACCTCTCAGCATCGGTATTAAAGAAAAGCTATATATACAAAAATAAGGTGGAAGAAGTAAATTGTCCTTTCCTTCGGTGAAAGCACACCTCCTTCAAAACGATCCCAGACTCGGCTACGTGGCTGCCGGCGGAGCCCCCGGCCCGCGGACCGACAGACGTCGGGCAGCGAGCGAGGGCCCTTTCCGGAGACAGAGCTCCGCGGCGAGCTCTCCCGGGCCTCCCCGCTGCAGGCA
>NW_021940651.1:876787-970246 GCF_001715985.3 Manacus vitellinus | reverse complement strand
TAGTAGGGGGTACGCGGCGCTGACGGCGGTTTATGAGCACTTCTTAGAAATCAGCTGTGCGGGGTACGGCTCTGGCGAGAGGAACACGTCTTGTGCCTTTTGTTTCAACAAGAAGTGCTGTATGCGTGTGCGCGTCCCCGTGTCCGTGTGCGTTTCCTTGGCACCGGGAAAGGAGAGCAAAGCTCACGGAGAGTGCCCTTTTTTGGACTCCTGGCTACAATCCTGTCCGCTCTGGGGCTAAGAGCTCCGGCCACGGAGAAGGCGTGCCTTTGCTAACGCACGCACACGCCCGCACGCACGCAGGTTCGGAGCGTAATTTGGGACCGGCTTGCAGCTCACACGACACCTGCGTTTCCTAGGTAGATGGGGGGAAATGTATGTGCACGCGCTCACCCGCACACCCACACACCTACGTTTCCTCAGACGTTGCTTTCTGGGCCAGGACTTGGTTCGTTTCATAAGGGATGTACCTCCCTCAACTGTCTTTTTAAAGAGTTTTCTGAACTCTTACAAACTTTTCCTTTAGTCTATAAGAAAACAGTTTCTATTGCAACATCCTCTCAAACCCAGGAAAAAAGAGCCAAACAGTCCATCCCCCCAAAAACCCCAACATTGAAAATCCACGTGGATTTTGCACAATGCATGCATTTGCATTCAGGTTTTGGCCACTGCAAATTCTGCTCCCATTCTGCTAGGCATATTCTGCTCCCTGTTAACTTGGCTTAACTATGGTCAAGAAAATCTGAATTGGCAATGCCAAAATTTGTTACCATCCTTTCTGAAGCTCTCCTGCCATCTCATGAGGAAGGGGATGGTGAGCTATATGCATAGACATATATAATGGTGTTTCACCCAGAGAAGCCTGCTCCTTGTGAAAAATAAAACCAATAATGCTCACAGATACTGGTTTATACAAATATCTTCTGCTGTGGGAATGAATGTTCTGCTTTCAATTCCTTCATCATTAAAACTGAAATTCACCTTTCAGTAATTCTTCAGCTGTTCATGTGTTAAAATTCAACTGGAAGAGAGAAGTATATATATTATTGCTCAAGGTACTGGTCATGATGCTGTGAATCTTGAAAACTGCACTTTTTACAAATCATATCTTTTTAGATAATTAGAATCAACTATTCCATTTGTTTTCTCTTTTCTTTATTCAGTGCTTACACCTTTCAAATACCATCTTGAAAGAAGCACTGTACATAGCAGGATAAAAAATATCTGGTTTTATTTATGAATAATATGGTGTAAGAGTAGACACTTTTCCTCGGGAATTAAAGAAGAGAGATCAGCCTTGCTTAATGCCCCGATGGGCGCCTCTACGAGGGTTTTTAAGTCTTCTTTTGTCCTCGTGCTCGTTTTATTAATTGACCAAAAGAGGTCGCAGGTTGTCCAGGGTTGAGTTACAGACTCACTATCTTGGGAGCCGATCTACAAAGGGAGAATTGATCAAGCACAATACTGCATCTTTGGTTTCAGGTAGGGGATTTTGTTCATTTTTGTTGGGGTTTTGTTTTGGGTTGGTGTTGTTTTGGTTTCCCCAGACTACTGCTGGCAAGTTTGCTGTTACCTTTTTATTTTACTTTGGTTTTAAAAACTGTTTCTAGGTAATGAAGTCCAAATCTTTGGGATTGTCTGGCAGCATGTATCAGGAGAACTGAGGTTAGGTCTAGCAGAAAGAAAAGGCCTTCTTCCTTTCACACTGTATACATAGAGGTATCTTTTCAGTTGGGTGAGCTTTTATAGCATGATGCTTTCAAAACTGAAACAAAATTGCATGGGAAATACTGAGAGAAGGTTAGTAAAATAGGGCAAAGGGAATTAGGGGATGGAAGGAATGAAAGAGAACATCCTTTTCCTTCACCACAGTTGTACACCTCTCACACACTAATACCAGCATAACTTATATTTCAGACTGTGGCATGAACATTTTTATCAAGCTGAATTTTGATTCTTACCATCAGAAAAACATTTTTTTTCTTTCTTTTCTTTCTTTTATAACATTCCACAAGTTGTGGCACACCATTTTGAAGTCCCGTTAATAGAAGGAGATATTTGCAATGCAGGAATTTTTTTTTTAAATACACAATTGGTGAATTTAGTATATATTTTTAAAAAGCATTAAACGAGGTTAATGCAGCATCAGGGTACTTTGAACAAAAAGCACTGCAAATGAAAAATTAACACTGAAAAAGATGTAGCTGAATCACCTTTGCAAGTAGAAAGCCAGTGATGTGTCAAAGATCAAGTCAGTCTGACAGATTTTGCTAAACAATTAGCTGTCTCCACTGTCTTAACCAAAGGGTACTGCATTAAAATACAGTTAAATGAATGACAATATTTGTCAAAGCTATACTTGGCAATCAGAGGATGAATACCAATGTATCTGGAAAGCCAGATTAGAAATTTATAAAGAAAAAAAATACCCTGAAAACCCCAACACACACCTATGGCTAACAGCTGAATTACAGCTGAATTACACTTACAGCCCAAACTTTAGTAAAATCAATGGAATGGTTCTGTATGGACAAGACCAAGGGCTAAATATGCAAAGTAGCGATGTTTATAAAGCTATACCAGATCTGAACTTCCACATTTACATTTACTGTTTATTCTAGAGGCTTTACAATTATTTTCCTGTTTATTCACTGTTACTGGGAGGAGAGAGAGAGACAAAAGTCATATAGGGTTATACTGAACCTCTATAGTCAGTTCTAGACAATGGAAACTTGAAGAGAACCAGCTGAGGAGCACTGAGCATCAGAGAATCCCATGTCCTCCTCCCATCGCTCTAGAGAGTGAAAGTGTCATTTATGGAAGCACAAAAAGAATGTATTTTTTTTCCCCTTCAACTTCATCCTCCCACTTACTTAATATTCAGCTCTCTTCTCTGGTGCCTTAGCTGAACTCATACCTTTTGATACTTTTTCATGGAGGCTGTGTTGCTACAGGGACAAGACACAGAAGCAGAGTTGTGGTTGAAGTAGCTCTACTTTCAGCTGCATGGTCACTTCATGGAGCAATCCTGACTTTTTAGTGTAATACCCTTGTAATGCATATGGTTATACTCCCCAAAATTTAACTGTCAAGAATGTGAGCTTCCCTTATAATGCCATTTTAAAACTTGTGTTATTTTGCAAATCTTTTCCCTTTTCAGACAAAAAAAAAACCAAACCCAAAAACCAAAAAACCTTCGCAGAAATTCAGAAATACATAGCTCTTCTTGGGTTGAGGGCTAAATCCACATTTGTAAAGCATCCCTTAATTTGTGAATCTCTGCTCTTCTTTTTGCAAACCTTGAAGTTTTATGTACAACAAACTTCTGAAGTCAAGAAAAAGTAGGATTTCCTCAATATGTTCTTGCTTTCAGAGGAACAATGCTCAGATTTATAAAGCAGTCAGTTGATATAATACTTAATTTAAAAGATAGTTTCTAGATCACTGGTTTTGCCAAAGCAGGGATTAAGATCTCAGCATTATTGTCAACTGTTTGTAAGAACATAATTTAATGAAAATTTCCTGCAGACCTTCTCCTGCTTTGGGGCTAGACGTGAACATCTCAGGTGTTTTCTGGCTCTTAAGACTCTACCAAGCATGGAGGCTTACCAAGTACAAAATTCTGCTGCACTTCTCACAAATGCCACCCTGTGCTGCTTGTCTGAAGATGGCAATCTGAATTCAGTGTGATGGAACAAACTGAATTTGGAAGCAGATAAAATTAGGAAACCAAAGGAGAAATAACAAATGCTTTGTTGGGAAATCAGCTGAATTGAGACATTTCTTTGCTATCAGAGGCATACATAATGAAAGGACATGTATTGATGGTATTACAGAAACAGTTACCAAAAATTCCCTTCACTAATGGAGATGTCTTGTTAACCCTAAGAGAGGAAGAGCTGATAGGTTTCCTTTTACAAAGCTTTTATCCAGAGCTGTGTTCATCTCTTTTATATACTAGTTAGACATTATATAGTGTGTCTGGCAATAAAAGTCTTACCAAATTTAAAGAGAACAGAGGGATTAGATGGAAGAGGAAATGAAGGAAAAAGTCTAGCTCACAGGACTTCTTCATAAGAAGAGAAGCTATTGCTGCTGGACCAGACGTTCTCCACACCTACACTACAACCTGGGTATTGTGCAAATTCCAAATTGCATGTCATAAGAGATAAAAGGAGAAATGCTGCTACTTCAAAGTGTACAGTCTGCTGGAGCTGGATTTACTGACACTCTTGAACTTCTGTCTGCAAGTTAAAGAAAAACAAAACAAAAAACCAACTTAATAAAAAAATCATATCCTACCTTAAAACCTCAGCGAGGTGTTGAAGTGGAAAGATTATGGATTACTGGAAGCAGGCTACAGCTAAGAAGAGAGTGCATGGAGAACCGACCTTCTTTACGTGTATTTGATTTTGAATTAATACATTATGTTTTAGGTCATTCTATAAATTAGAAGGTCATGAACATACCTAATGTTAAGGGGGACTTGCATACAATTAGGGTCAGAACACAAAAAGTATAAGCAAATATGTGAGAAATTAATTTTGCACAAACTGATTCTTTTCCCTATTCACCAATCTCACAGCTTCATGATACTAGTTTTCAGTACAACAATATCTCACTATATATTATCTATATTACAAATGTTACAGAAAAAAAGGCAGTAATTTTAATGCCTGCAAATCTATGTGTTTTGTTACCATGTGGCCTTCAGACAGAAAACACTCTTAAAAACTGGGAAGGATATAAATTGAGCACGAAAAATACCAAGTTGTAAAATCGTCTGTCACAGACTGGTGTTAGAGTTAAAAGCATATGCTGTGAGTTCCATTGAGAAGTTTCCCCCTAGCTAAAACACGACGTTTTCTGGGGCAATCTGTGAAGGATCAAGATTCAGGATGAGAACAGTTCCAGGCATGGAGGAAGATATACAGCAATTGACAGGACTTTATTATACAGACTTTACAATTATTATGTATTTACACATTGTATGTTTCCCCAGGATTTGTATCTCCCGGGCATGCTCAGGCTTGCCCACTTCCCTGCTTCCCTGTTGATTGGCCGGAGAAGCTGCAGAGAGCAGACAGCCACCATTCGCCCTTTACTTCCCCGGCTCCTCCCACGTTCCTCCCCCTTTTGCCTGTGTCCCTATCCCGATTTGTTTCCCCGTTTGTCTGTCTCATGCTCCACCCCATGTTCTGGCCCTTTCCCCACCTGAACTGATAAAAAAATCTCGTGCACGCCTCAATCGAGGATTCCATCTGCACCCCTACCTTGTCTCCGGACCCATCCGTGCTGTGTCACGGCCCCATCCCCCTCGGACTGTGGCAGCAATCTGTGTGTAAAAGAAGATAGATAGTTTTAAAGTCAATTTTTTTAATTACACAATTTAAAATCACAGATCTCAACCATTTCCATCTGAGAATGGCGTCTCTTAACACTCCATATATATTGCCCTATTAACTGAGCTACTGATCTCAAATTGGCAATATTTGTCATACCTCCTCTCTTTGCAACTCTACTTTTTTTTGTTTTATCTTGGATATCAGACAATGCATCTTAGTCCGACATTGGGCAACATGGGACACCCAAAGCCTTTTCGGTCTCACAGGACTTAAGATCCTTTCTTCTGTCGATCACACTGGGCACATCTCAGGTCTACATGAATGCCTGTTGATATGTATCTTAACCTTCTGGCTGCTAATGCCTAAGAAAGTTATAGGTTATGATTAAATAACCAATTAATATACATATAATTTTTACAAGTAACTCAGATATACAAATAATACCAGGAAATCCACTTGTATTATTTATCATCAGTTCCCACTTTGCTTCAATTTACTCACCTACTGCATTTCTTCATCTAGGATTTTAGTCTTGTGGAAGACAGCATACTTTCCCTTTTATAAGCCATTCATAATTTTGAGTAACTCATCTAGTTAATTAAATAATTTTGATGTCTACCATGGGAATGCTGACAGAGACCAAGTAATACATAATTTCTATTAGCAACCCCCTTTTAAAATATCTCAAATATCAATTCTAAATGAACAGTCTTTCTTTTTTTTTTTTTTGTTCCCCTCACAGTGTAGGCCCATTATTTTAAGACTTCAGAAATAATATTGTTCTCTTGAACATGCAGGGTATAGGGTATACTTCCAACAAAATATGCCAGTTTACATGTTTTGGAGCTTTAAGCACTTCATACTATGTATTGCACAGTATATGCCTAAACAGCCTGTTAGGTTTTCAGTCTGCAATCTTGTTTTCTTTACAACAAGATTAGTGTGGGACCATGCAGAGAACTGTAGCAGAGCAAAATCAGAGTACAAAAACTGTAGCTTCCTATGGGAAAATTAAGTTTCCTATACTTATTAAGATTAGTGTAGACTCTTTAAAATGTAAGAGAAAATCTTGTGGATAAGAGGTGTCTAATTGCTTGTTTCACAAGCAAGTATTTTTGATAGATGTTCTGTTGATTGCAAATATGTCTTCAGTGAACATTTCTGCCTTTTCCTGAAGCAGAACAGGAATAAAAAATCAAAGCATGACTGAGTCAATACTTGCTGGAAAATTCAAATGGTTCTACAAGGATGAGATATCTCTTGATGACAGAAGACTGGCACAGTCCAGTAGTACCACTATGGTACAATCTAATCCTAAATCCATCAAATGTAGTGAGAATCTCTGTCCTTTTAGGAGCCATTAGTTAGGGTCTTTAACTGGAGCATAGCTTCATGCATGAATTTGGCCCCTGGATGTGGAAACAGCAGAGAAGGATCCTCAGATCTGCTATAGACTGAAAAGAAGAATTTCACAGTAAAACAACCAAAAAACCACTTTTTTCAATGAGCCATGCATAGAAAGAGAACGGAAATACATATGATGTATTTGATGACACATGCTCAGTGTCACGTGCTGTCTGATGCTTCATGTTGTTGTTCTGTTTTTCAAAATTCCATCTCCCTGTGGGTTAGTCAGAAAGTTATTGTGATTTTTTAAAAAAGTTGTAAATAGGCTGTTACAAAGTTCAGCACAGTTATAATTGCACAAAGCCTATCTCTGCAATTCACAAGAGTGTTGTAGATCTTGGTTTTGGCTTTGAGCCACAAACTCTGTCAGTTCTTAGGAGAATCTGGAAAGTTAAATCACAGCATATAAACAAACATTCTGCTTCTTCTCTGTACAGTAGTTTCTCAGAAGGATAAATGTCACAAATGATGGCAGAAAGATATGTACATCTCCTTGCTATATATATTGTCACGGAATATTCTGAGTTGTAAGGGACTCACAATATGGGCATGACCAGAAAAAAGGGGACTAAATCAAATCCCGCTCTTGCTGCTGAAGATCGGCAATATTCCCAATGACATGGAAACATTTAGATCTGAACTAAAAAGTGGACCTTTGATCCATGAGCATAAAGAGACATTAGGTCTAGTAGACTAGCCCAAAATACAGGTTTGAAGTGCATTCTGTACTCACTACTTCAACTAACTGATCTGATAGCACTACAACAAACTACTCAATCATCTAGATTTTTATAGGCACCTGGAGTTGCAGCACAGTCCCTTGGAAATTTTCTGTTGTTTACTAGAGGAAAAGGACTGTGGTCTATTTATTATTGAACATTACATTTAATTTGAAAATTTAGGCATTTGAGGCTCACCTGCTAAAATTAAAGATGAGAGGACAAGGCCACAAGTTGTGCCAGGGGAGATTTAAACTGGATATTAGGAAAAATTTCTTCACCAAATTGATTCTCAAACACTGAAATAGGCTACCCAGGGAAGTGGTTAAATGACCATGGAGGTATTTAAAAAACATGTAGATGTTAGGGACATGGTTTGGTCGTGGACTTAGCAGTATTAGGTTAATGGATGGACTCAGTGATCTTGAGGGACTTTTCCAACCTAAATGATTATACGATTCTGTGATATCTGAACAGAAGTCACTGAATGAAACACTACTAGCTGTCACTTAAACAAAATAATCTCTCATGAGGAGTTAGTTTTAGGAAGCTACACTATGACAGTCATATAATTTGTGGAGTCCATTTCACCTTGTACTCCCATTGGTTTGACTGTCCTTTTATAACATTAGTAAAAATTCGTGGAGCTAGAATGTTGAAAAGTTGGCAGGACGGGAAAGAGAATGAAACCCTACATATCAGACCTCACTTGGCAGTAAATTTTGGGAACATAACACTTCACTAGTAGATTAAGAGAATGAATGCATCTTTCACCTCATTAGCTAGAAAATGTAAAGGACATTAGGCTACTGTTGTTTATTGGTATACAAAATACAACCTGTTCAAGAACTTGTTATGTATGGGATGTTGGTTTTGAATCCAGAATTCAACTCTGAAGGAAGAATTCTGAAGTCTGCCTTAGAAAAGTACTAAATTATGGATGAAAACTGACTGAATCTGATGCAATTTCTTGCATTGCCCAGCAGTTCCTCCCCCCAAAAACAAGAAAAAATTTCCCAGGCTTGCAGAAAGATCAGTCTACCCCTGTTCTTATTGACTTTTATATCTTAGTCACTCCTTTAGACTATTTCTGCACTAAAAATCTTTGTTGAGTTCAGCCAGATGGTTAAAAGTATGATGATGGCAGTTTTTACTGAGATATATATACATTTAAATACTTGCTTACAGTTTTAATATCACAGAAGGACATGAAAAGTGTTGTACCAACAAAGATAATAGTCCTATTTCTGCAGCTGTGTCCCTCCTATGTGCATTTTGTACAATTTACAACTGTTTCAGCCTACTAGAAAAGTGATTTCGAACAGATGATTCCTGAGCTTTTTGGCCTCATCTACAATCAAATTTCCTAGCAATAGTTCTTATTTTTCCATATAAGAGCCAAAGATAGAGGCTGTCTCTTTTCATGTTGTCGTTTAAAACTTTACTCTTCATTTTAACCAACCTAATTAATTTCCTTAAACTGTTTCTAGTTCATAAATGCCTCTCTAAGGAAAATACAGTATGACAATTATAGTCACCGTCTTCCATGAACCACATATACAATTGCATATTTTATCCCTATTTATTTGAATAAAAAACAGATACCCAATATGATTTTGAAAGGAACAAGCCATAGCAGCATTTTACAATTAATACAAAGATAATGGGTCTACTGACCCCAAAATATGAGAACAATAAGCTCAAGAAAAAGCCTGTTGCAATCGTACTGTTGATAATACATACCAACATAGCTTAGGACTTTCACTAATACTATCAACTTTATTCAGTATATACTTTCCTGTAAATCTTCATTGCTCCTCCATGTTCCTAGCACTGCAAACAATCAGCTCATCTGAGTGCAGTGTATGACTTTAATCTACTTTTTTTCTTAATAATTGAAGTTTTTGTTATTTAGAATTTTAAGTCAAATCCACTTATGGACTGAATTGCCTTATAACTGTCTACACTGAGAATTTGCTCAGATGAGAGGTTAATTTGAATTCACTTTAGAGAGAGATTAGATCAAGTTTTCTAAGCTAGGTTACCTCTCTATAAATCTAAAGACTTGACCCCCAAGTCAAGTCATTATTATGGGAATTGCATACTGTTATATATGACACAATAATAATAATACATAATAAAAATATCTATATGGATGAATGTATGCAAATAGAGACACATATAACTATAATAAACTTCCTATCAGAAAATGTGGATCACACGGTCAGCCCCACATCTATATGTGTGACCAAAAGAAGGAACTCAATGGAATGCTATTAAAACCTAATTTTTTAATTATTCTTAATTAGATGTAAGCAAAAAGTGAAAATATGCCTCAACAAAATGGAGCAGTTTTGCTTTAATAATCTAACCAGAGGTCCAAAACCACTTTTGACTGAAAAAGATGAATAATAGCCATCGGATTTTTTTCCAGACAACTGAACAGACTAGCAGCTCAAAAATCTGGAAATTATTAAACATATAAATACCACCCCACTCCCCCTTTGGGATGTTAAAAATATTAGAAACAATAGAGAATCATTTGAACTAAGTCATCTGATGTCTTATGTTGTGGAATCTACAAAATGTGGCAATAACAGACAATACAAAAACATAAAGTTCTTAGAAGAAATCTACATTTGGAAATAATTTGTTAAACTGTGAATTTTGCACTTTCAAAAGCAACAGCATCGTGATTTTTAACCACGCATTAAAAATATGCTAGTAGTAGTAGTAAGATGAAGGCAATATTTTATCTCTTCTGGAGACATTATTATTTCCATATGGTGCAATACCTTTCACTCAATTATGATAAACTATAATACTGATTGCTACGGTAACTGTGCCTTTAATTTATTCTATTACAGACCCCTAAATAATATACAACTTTAAATAGCAAAGATCAGATACGTAAGTACTGTTCATACACTGCCGTAGTTCAGTACAGAATAGAGAGGCTTATAGTACTCCAAGCAAATGGGAGCTGGATTAAACTTTGAGCATTATTTAATTCTGTAGTTATAAAAGACCAACAACGAGCTGAAGCATTAAAAAATCAAATAATCCTTGCATTACATGCAAAGGAAAATAGTGTTA
Source organism: Manacus vitellinus (assembly GCF_001715985.3). NCBI lineage: Eukaryota > Metazoa > Chordata > Aves > Passeriformes > Pipridae > Manacus > Manacus vitellinus. The sequence goes on along the minus strand of NW_021940651.1, from coordinate 959,679 downwards.
ACACGGAATTAAATGTAGCTGAAGCTGCTGAGTGCAGCAGTTACCCTCCATCAAGGTACACACCAGGAGTAGTTAAATTTCTTATTCAACGAAACTGTTGGAGCAATAAGGAGCCACCGCCCAAAACACAGGCCACATGCATGGCTGGTCAGATGCTTAGCTGTGTGGGTGGAGGGATTTCTCTGGGAGCTTAACACAAACACAGTGGTTGGGCATTGCTGAAGTAGCGTTATGCATGTACTCAGAAGAGAAACAAGCAGCCTAAACACCACAGAAACAACAGCAGTGTACCTAGAGACAGCTAGAGGAAACACTAAGTATAGTGAATAAAGGCCACTGAGGTCAGTGGAAGGACAGACTCTTTCAAAAATGTATTTTTTGCTTCTTTTCAGAAGTGAATGTAAAAATCCAAAAGAATAAAAGACTTAGTTCCATGGGCCTCAGAAGTGAGAATTATCAGCCAGCCAAAAAATCCCTAGTCCACAAATCCTTCTACCAAATAATCAGCTACTCAAGAGTGACTAATATTCATGTCTTAAAGACAGCAAGCTTTTTTGTCTAGAGACCATTAATCTTCTTTTATGAAACCAGTCCCCCCAGCGCATCAGTACTTAAACATTTATTTGATGGGGGATCAGACTTCACTAGGTTAAAGCTGTGCCTTTCCCTTTTCTCTTAGCCAATGAAAGTGGATAGTTTTGAGCCCATGGCTGCACAGCAATGTTTCTAAATACAGAATGATATTTAGAAAAGATTTTAGATCAAATCTACACAGGTTTCAAATTCATGCAAGTTAGTGGGTTTAGACTAGGTATCAATAGAAGAATATGGGGAAAGTTGAAGTGAGTGGACAATTTTATGGTCAAGTTACATAAGGGTCTTTCACTTGAGTTGGCCAAGTAAGATCCAGTTTTAAACAATCTCTCTGCTGCCTAAACAGCTGACAAAATACTGAATTCTTCAGAAATTCTTAAATGTTAATACCACTTGTTTCATACATTTTGGATTTGGTGAAGGCAGTTAGACTTTAGATATGACTGGAAGAGGCATTTCTCGAGAGTATAAAAGTATTTTGTTAAGAAAAAAACTACACAAACTTCTAACTGTACGTATAGATAAAATTGTCTAGTAACCTTCATTACTTGCATTATGTTTGAAACTATGACCCCACAAATGAAAATCGGTGAAAAGACAGCATATACATTTTAGACCAGATTATTTGTGATCAATGTAGTACAGATGAAACTGTCACGGTTTCATTGTCCATGGACTCTTTGCAATAGGATAAGTAAAATGGCATTTGCAAAACTCTCTCTTTGTGCTTTATCATTGCTGCTACCATGAGCTCCAGATTTTCTGCCCACAAACATCATTAGAAAAAGACAATTAACTCCATGAGCAGAGTTTATGCACCACTTTTTTTTCATATTTGTACCAAAATTTGGACCATCACATCTTTTATTTGCAAATTGCATAATCTTATACATAGGATTATTTTCACAAGAGTCTGTCATGACTTCCATGTTAACAAGAGAGAGATTTAAAAGGAGTGCATTTTGCTCAACCTAATCTTACCATACTAGTTACACGATATTATAATAGTGCGAGTTACACAATATTATAATAGTGCTATCATTATTATTTTCATAACAATAACAGTACATTCTGAACTAGAACCAGGCAGCCTGGTTGTGTGGGTGCATGTATAAACGTAAGAAAAGAGACAGTCATTGCCTTAGGCTTCCTAGAAATAGCAGACGGAAGAGAAATTAAAGAGGTTGCCTGTGGTACACTGTATTTTTAGAGTCCTCCAAATTCTAAATCAGAGAGTAAATTTTGTGTACAGTTGTTCAACAGTTGTTCTTTGTTGAGCTGTTCTTTCTTATGCAAAATATTCACTTATTCTCTAGCAATGTATTGTTTCTATGCCTACAGAACAGTTTGTCAGTGTCCTAGTTAGAGCAGCCAGGACCAGTTCATCATTGTGTGGATGTAACCCAAACTGTGTATTCTACACCCTCTATGTCATTTCCCAGGAACTGTTAACAATAAACCATTTGCAGCAGCTGCCCAGAACACACCTGACCCCTCAGCCTATAAGCTGGGTGTTAAGAAGCCTGTGAGATAGGAGGATGTTCCTATCCTCACACCAATAACTCAGGTGTGATGACTCCCCTCCGGGGAGTCATTAGTACCTCCACACCCAGCCTGAGGGGTCATGTCTGCTAATGGGCCACCAAGGATTCAAAAAAATATCTCAGGGCTCACAATCACCCATTGTGGAACTGTCCGTCCTGGGAGAGGTACTGGACATTCCCACTCAAACCTGAGTGTATGTAATCTTGGGGTCTTGGGACTTCTGGGCCCACTTGTCGGATCCAGAGGAGGACCAGAACCTTGGCCGGACTGCAGCCACCACTCTCGACTGGACTGTGACCACCACCCTTGACCAGACTGCAATCAACACTCTCACCAACAGGTTTTCCTTTCCTCTTACTTTGGACTCAGGGGGACCATGTGGGGCTCAGCACGGGGGCCAATGAACATCATTCTGTTCGTGCCCCAGGGTGCTGGGTTATACATCTGGGTTTTGAGGGTTAAAACCAATTATTTGTCCATATAATTGTATTTATTGTATTATTTTTATTAAATTGTAACTCTGATTTATAATCTCTCTTGAGTTGGGTTCATTTCTCCTGCCGATTTACCTTTAAACCAGCACAGTCAGCTGGTCAGAAGCACAGATGTAGCTGTTTGTTCATAATACAAAATGGATGAGTGAAATGATCTTGCTCAATTAATCTGGGGGCATTAGATTGTCTAGGCACTCAACTTCAGGCAAAGCAGCTATCCTGTTTAAATGGCGGGCTACCATTGCTTCCAACAGCACAGCTGTGAGGAGAAGCAAACTGTGGTGAGGGTGCTGGGGTAGGAACTTCATAAAAGAGGCTTTGCTGTCAGAGGAGCTGCAATGTTAAACTGCACCTTCAGTTTATATATATATGAAATCTATATACATATATATAGATAGGTAGGTGTATATATGTATTTTTTAAAAAGCCTCAGCACAGAACAGGATTTTTCTCTCTCAAAGACTTAACTTGAATTGACAAAAGCTGCCTTCTTTCAGCATGGCTGTGACCAGACCAGGGGTTCTCTTTGACAAAACTGTGTCATCCACAATGTGTGAAATTTTTCTATTAAACAAAAGTACTGTCTTCTTACACTAGCACAGTTTCATAGGCTGGCTTCTGTTTGCAGTCTTGCATTGACAGGCATAAAGCTATACTATTTGATGACAGTATGGAGCCATATGGGGAATGAGTTGCTGGTCAACAAGGTTCAGATTTTAGTTAAGAAACATCTATGTAGCAAAAAACTGACTGGCATCTTTGTTGGCACATCATAACACTGTACAAACACTGCATGCATACAGTGAGGGTTTTTCTCATTCTTGATGTGATCTCATGTTAAAGACAAGGCTGTTTAGTAGAGCGGAGCTGCTGCCATATGTTGTACTTGCCCTGTGCCACAAGAATCCCAATTTCCTACAGAATTCCTACAGAATCCTTCCTATACCATCCGGACACAAATGCTGTGGTAATCCCTTTCTTTTGTAAAGACAAGAGGCTCCACCAACAGGCTCAATCACTTCAAGGTATGAAGTAGGCCTATGTATTTTATTAATATAAGTTAACAAAACAACAACAAAAAAAGCCAGCAGGAAAACCAAGTGATTAGTTCTCGAACACTGCTATTTGGGGAACCACACAGAGGAATGCAACAGTAAAGTTAAGAGGTTTGGGAGCTGAGATACTTAACATTATTGCAAGACGAAAAGAAGGAAAACCAACAGGGCTGAGCAGGATACCCCCTCCTTGTACTACAGCCAGTGACAATCTTGCTTCAGTACTTAATAGGAAGGGCTTGTTACTGCAATTAAGAAACTATTCTTATTTACATTAAAGAATCAAGGGAACTGGTCTCTGGAATGTAGTGAAAACTTCTAGGATGCTTTAGTACATGTGTTCTTTCAAAACTAAATATCCTGTTCCTGGCTCTGGAGAAACAGAATTTCCAAGTACCCTTGGCACAAAAGATTATGTCAGTCTCTTAGCTATACAAGTGCTAGTAGATAAAACAGACCAGGAACCATTTTCTGGCCATGAGACTAACTAGTATGACAAGACTTGCATCTGCAGTGCTAAGCTTTCCTATTCACTCAAACACAGTAGCCGCATCCAGACAACCAAATACATCTCCTTCAGGTCACCACACAACCACAGAGTGTTACTGAGATTAAAGTTTCAGGAATGGTCCCAGGGGACAATTGCCTTACTGCTCCAGATTGGAGGGAGACAAGTGAGAGTTCTGTGTGCTGATGCTTCATACTGCCCAGACTTTGTTTGGGCACAGTGAAGATCAGCTTGTGCCACGGTCCTTACTAACAATTTGACAGCGTCAAGCACCACAGGACAAGGCTTGTGCTTGTGAACTGGCTCTGTTTAGTTTAATAGTGTAAACACAGACTTAGAGTCTTTTGCATGCAAAAGGATTACATGGGTTCAAGGGCAGATCGGACAAGTACTTGGAAGATAGGTCCAAGATAGGTTTGGCTAAAAAGCCAAACCACATGAGCTACAGAAAATCCCCTGAGCTAAAAACAGCCAGAGATTAAAATAAGAGTCATATGTGTCATATATGGTTGTCCTGTTCTTACTCTTTCCTGGGAATCAACTCAATGGCTAGTCTTAGAAACTGGATAGAGACGGGCTGTTGGTCCACACCAATAAAGATATTCTCACACTCTCAGGAGTCACAGAAGCCATATGTGCAGCACTGAGCTTAGCTGCTTGAGACTTTATCTTTACACATATGTGTAGACACGCACACGCATGCATTTGCTCTCTTTTCCCTTTTTTTTTTTTCCAAGACCTCCTCTACCACCCCAATGATACCATGAAATGTTGGGAGAGCTGTGCTGTCACTGCAGCCCCAGCAAAGGAAGTTGACCAGAGCAGAGATTTTGTACCCAGCTGCAGACAGGTGTCCCAGATTTGAGCCTGAGTTTCCTACTCATTATTCAGGTAGGGAGTACATCAGGGTGTTTCACTTGTTTGCTTTAGTTTGCAAGGTGCCTCATAAAATAACTTTAAATTAAGATAGGGAATTAAATGCTTTAGTTACACTGAGAAACATTATATGAAAGTGAAGACAGTGGAATAATGAGGATCCATTTGAAAAAAATCATGTTTTAGAAGTTTTATTTAATTTTCTCAATGTCATAATGCTATTCTTCCATTCATTTCCAAAAGGAAAAACCCCATAACTGACTACCTGATAACACAGGATTCATTCACCTTTCCCACTTTAGTACCACATAGGAGTTTCTAGAGATCCTTTCTCCCTGAAGAGGGGAAATTACTCCCAGGGAAAATAACATTGGTACTGCCAGGCACCTGGTGCTTTCTCTCCCTGCATTGACAGTGCGAGGCAGAGAGCCTTTGGGGAGGCCACAGCAGCACTGCAGATGAGCGAAGAGGCACCACGGGAGGAAAGGGTGCATGTCCGGACCTGTCATCCTGAGCTGTCAGTGTCCAGTCACCGTCAGGCCCAGGCAGAGGGTGCAAAGGGCAGCGGAGCCTGGGGCACTCCATCAGCCTGTGGCCACCACCCAACATGCTCGCTGGTGTCCCCTTGTGGTCCAGCCCTGCCCATTCCTACAGTTCCCATTTGCCCATAAACCTGAAGTCCCCACCACCGAGGGGATCAATGATTAAGTGGACCTAGTGGAGAGCAGCCAGCGCCTGGCTTGCCACATGCACAACTCTTGTTGTTCCGCTTTGCAGTTCTGATACAGAAGGGGCAGCTTTCTTCACGAAGCTGTTGCTACATCTTGCCAAATTTTAAGCTGTGGTGCAGCCTTCGTGCCAAGCCATATTAATATTGAGGATGTGTTTTTTAGACTGAAAAATCCTGGTTAATCTTCCTTTTGCACCACTGGAAGCCTTTTGCTCTAAATAAGCTACTTTGATCTACTACCCACCCTTGGATGGAGGGGAGCAAGGCCACATGCTGCCTTTCTGCACACAATGCTGTGGCCATTGTGCTGTGCAGCTGAGGCATGAATTCATGTGCAGGCTGGACAAAACGTGCTTTTTATTTCTCTATGGCCACTAAACAATGTGCACCTTTTATTTCTCTAACAATGGTCACTACAGTATAAACGAACAGTGATTAAAAAAGAAAAATCTGTGTTTTGTGTGCAGGCTTGAAGACAGCTTTGTTCTTTGGGGCACTGCTACGCAATAAGTAAACTGGCAATCCTTGAAGTATCAATACCTGTCATTTTTGTTAGTACTTACCTGGACACAGAATGAAGTGAATGGTGGTCACGTGCAGCTGACTGACCAAAACAAGCTGAAGGTGCGAGTCCATCACACGGCCTGGAACATTTGCATTCAGAGAGTCAGTGTATTTCTAGCCTGAAATGTATACCCCAAAGCCAGTCCTTTTTTGGGGATAGGAGTAATAAAGCTAATAACGAAGTCCTTGTAAGAGATCAGTTATGCTGTGTACAGTGGGTTTTGGAAACTGTTAATTAACTGTCACTAATTGTTAATCAGGTTTTGGAGAATGATATTAATGCAACACCTGGAAAAATGGTGGTACAGTGTCATTATTTAATTTCTGCCTTTGAAAAAAAGCTCTGAAGGTAAGGACTAGAAATTTCTTAATGATACCAAGGCTTAATATAATGGCATTAGCACACATGGGTGAGGAATGTCTCACAGAGCCCTATTTAGCATTAGCTAGGAAAGTATTGTGTGCAAGGAAATATTATTTCAGTGGAATAGTTACATCAACTAGAAAGTGAAACTAGAGCTCCACAAGTGCATCTGAGATACTGAGATGGAGCCTGACCTGCTTTGTATAGATGGGCAGCACACTTTCTTTGTTCTTTGATTAGCAAAATGCCCCTAACCATATATAATTTTTTCTGCTGCTGCCTTCCTGAGCTACACTTCTCACTGGCAAGGCACAATGCAGGTGACTTTCATCTTCCCAAACTGTTTTCATGTTGCTTCTGCTGACAACAAGGTAGCAACAATAAAATAATAATTGTAGACACAGAAGTGTGCTGCTGTATGGAGAAAAAAATTGAAAAAGATCAAAAAAATAACAATTAACTTTTACAAGAGTATTATGTTAATAAACAAGACCAAAACACATTAAGGACTAGCAACACACAAAAATAATAAAATTTATCATCAGAAGTTAGACCTATTGTCGTTTTATTTTAATAGACTGTGATTTACAAAGGTTTGCATTCTATCTCATATTTTAACATGGAAATACGTGGACTTGTTTAAGAAACAGCAGTATTTGCAGAAATTGTTTTATTTGAAGTCCATATACATCCCTTTCACATGAACAACATTATTACTCTTCAGTGAAAGAACAATTCCAAAGCTACACAGAGCTGCCCAGTAGCCAGCTCTCAGGCTGACCTAGTAAGGAGGGTTTTAAGCTAGCAGTGATGGGGAGAGAGAAAGTTACCAGCAGCCCTGTGAAGAAGTGATGAATAGTGATAAGTCTGACAAGCAGAGGACCTGGAGTGATGTTACAGACAGAGATCACAAAATTAAGAAAAAAATCTGAAGGAGGTCCACCTCTAGAGCTTTCACAGAAGCAAGGAAGTGTCTACAAGGCATCATTATGGGGAAGTTCCCAAAACCTTTTCTGGGAACTCAACATGCTGAAGTGTGTCTCCAAAGCACATGTACACTCATGCACATTGCATGAGTAATAAACAAAATGAATTATAAATCTGTGTGCAGCTGCAGGACTGTAATTTTTTTGGGATCATGGAGGTGTGGTGTGATGGCTGCCATGACTGGAGTGTTGCAATGGTGGGATACAAGCTTCCTGGAGGACAGGAAGATGAGGAAGAAGAAATTTCCTTTAATGTGAAGGCATTGAAATTGAATTGAATTTAATTGAGATTTGAGTTGAATTTAAATTTATTGGAAAAGAAGGAATATTTTCATCTCTTTGAGAGTGTAACAGGGTGAGACAGGAATATCCAATTTTTATCCAGTCCGTAGCTGACAGAAGAATGTAGACTTATTGATTACAATCAAAACAGAAGAAAAGTATGATTCTCTTCACTCACCTACATTACTGACATTTCCAGTCCAACTGATAGATAATACTAAGGCACTTGCTGTAAGCAATTTATTTTTTAAATAAGTTGTTAGCTTTTGGTTGTCTAATAGGTCTTTAAGCATTAGTTGAAACATTCCTATAGTTATAAGAGGGTTTATATTAGCAATGTTCCAATATTGCACCATTTTTATATGACAATAGCTCCACTGATTCAACTGCCATATTTAGAGAGCGTAGATACATAGCTGTATTTCTTGGAGAAAAAAAGGTATACTAAATAAAATCCCAAATTCCATCAGATCTATTTAATTTATAACTGTAAATGTGGTGCACATTTGCCTTTTTCTCTCTAATAAACTAATGGCATTTTTGACACTTTGGCTTTCTGGACATAGGTCCTTCCTGCAGTAGTTACCTGTTACTGAAAACATGAACTCTTACGTCTGGTAGGGGAACTGCATTGGTTAACATGAGCAAGAGCAAAGTTATATAACATACTGGTTATTTAAGCTAACTGGGCTCATTTTAACACAAGTGGATTAAGGAACACTTATGTGTTCCTCTTCCAAGGGTTGGGGAATCAGTGAACAACTTGAAAACAACACTTAAAAGCAGATGGAGAGAAATTATTGGAAGTAATCTCATCTGCCAATACCATCGTAGCATCCTGTGCAGCTGCCCACGGCCTTAAGTGAGACTTTTCAAAGAAGTGTAAGTGAGCTGGCCATCTGCTGCCCCACACAGTCCCTTGACTCTTCTGCAGCAATCACTGCTCACGATGCTCAACTTCACAGTGGAGGTGACAAATCATTCTACTAAAAGCCAACATGAGTGACACCTCTCCATGAAATTTCACTGATAAAGGGAGAACACAAATTGAAATATTTAGGAACTGGCATGATCTAAAGGTATTTTAATTATACCAATAAAACTGAGGTATGACATTAACACTTACTCTATTACTGTAATCTCTTTTCATTTTTATTGTGTTGTACTTTTAGTACTCCGTTCAGTGTGCCATGCTTATTCAAAGCAGAAAAAATATTTGTATAATTATCACAAACTTTGTCCAGACAAGCCAGTAAGGCAACTTTTACATAATATGACACTGCACAATAACTACACCCTAAACAAAAGCATACTCCCTGATAAACATGTGTGAATATGTGTGCATGTCTACAAATCAGACTGCAATATTTGCAAACTTGGATACTTAAGTTTAAGCTCCTGAGAAAGAAGCCACATTTTTAAAAGTGCCTACCTCCTATTCCTTGACAAATATGAAAGCCAGGCTTTTGAATAATGTGGGTAACTCAATTTGATGTTCAGATTCAGAATTTTTAACATATTCAGGTGGTTAAAGGTACAAGTTTTGAATTTTTCTTCTAGACTGTCCAAATCTAAAGGTAAAAACCTCTAATTCTGGGTTATAATCACATTCCAGACATGCAATTAAGTCCTGCACTTAATAAATGAACAGAGCAAGTTTCCTCTGGAGCAAGATGATCCTACATCCCAGGTGGATTACAAAATCCAGAATACCAGTGTAGCAACTTGCATTCTTATGAAGTGCAGGATCACTCCAGATCTGAGCTATGGGGTTTCCTGTTCCCTTTCCAAACTACAGCTATCTGATCTTATGTGTGCCATATCATACAACCCAATGAAGGGGCATGTTGCCATTGCTCCTTCAAAAAAGAGAAAGACAGAAAATACACATGCTCACTCCTTTTGAAGACTTTCTATGATCAATTCAGAGTCTAAGTTGAGAGCTACAAAGATCTAGCTAATGGGAAAAACTGGTAACAGGGACTTTAATGGAATTTGAATAAGTTAATATGTTTGTCTTTAGGTTTATACACTTTCCCTGGACACCTAACCTTAATCTACACAAGTTAGAACATTTTAGTCAAATTGTATTTTCAATTGGCAAGTATTTGCTTGTTTTAGATACAGGTCTACCAGTGAGATAATTTCAAAATAAAGCAAATACCATGTTGTAATACATTTTACAAATGATCATAAACCACACATAAACACAAGTAGGATTTTTGAAAATATGTTCCTTGGATGTGAACTTAGGGACATTTAGAGTCAAACTGGGGAGATGAACAAGAATTTTTTTTGTCTTCTCCAAATGTTTATTATATTGAAAATGGACAGTAGAACATATAAGCCTTTTTAGTGGGTAAAGCATCAAAAGAGAATGTGTAGCTGTCTCTAGCTGATTTTTATCTCTGATCTCTTTCAGACATCCCATGCTTTCTTAGGTAATCTTCTGCACACCTGAACGTGGACCTTCCACCTTTGTTTCCTAGTTTCCCATGTGCTGGTGAGAATCCAGTGAATACCTATCCATGCAATGCTAAAGCTGTCAATCGGTGGTTGGTAACAGTTGCTCTTTCGCTATCCAGGGACATTGGATGGCTAGCATTAAATCTCTCCCATCTTAATCTGTGAAGCAGTAGATTATACAGTCTATTTTCTGTTCTTACAAATCCCCAAAATATTTGCAATTCAACAGCCAAAGCCTTAGAAATGTATGTAAATGAAACTTATTAGTCATAGGTGCTTACAACATTATCTTTGTTTTCCCAGGGAAAGAAAACAGCTTACTAGATACTTAGCATAAATTAACATTATAACTTTGTGAAATTTTGTTTTGAAATTCCTAATAATTTATTTGCTGAAATTACCCAAAGGCAGTCTACATTTCTGAAACTTGATAATACTTTTGCCTCCACACATTTCAGTTTTGGCATCATAAATTTCTTTTCATTAACCCTTGCTCCTAATTCGGAAAAATTAACCATTAAAATCTGAGAATGACACTGAGACAAGGATGGATACCTAAAAAGTGTGAAACTGTGTTTCTGTACCTTTGCTGGATAAAACTGAAGTGGATGTAAGTTCAAACGGTTAACTGAATCCAATATAAAGGTAACTCAGCTATATAGTTAAAAATATATTAGTAATCTAACAAAGATCAATTGTACAGCTCTTCTGGTTCTCAAGATAACTGAAACCAGTTGAATAATACGATCAAGGACAATCTTTCACAGAGAGATTTTGGGATAAGATTTAGACCACTTGTAGTAGCAAAACTGAAGACCTGGTGATAGGATACTCAATACTCAGTGACAATGTATACAAAATAGAATTGGGATGACATAGTTGTGTGAGCAAAGATCATTCATTCATGTTAATATAGTTTTGTATTAATTTGTTGTTGGCACATTTTATATATCTTCTCCAAACAAATTCAGTAGGCAATATAAATATTTGAATGTAAAATATAAATGTTTTAACAGAAGAAAGGTAACTTCATATTTTTAACTCCATATTCAGTCAATACCAGACTGCTCACTTTGCATCAGTTTAATTTTTCATGAACAAATGGAATACCCAGTTTATTGATTTACAGTTTTAAAAGAAAAACTGCTTCAGTTCTCTGTGGAAAGATAACAAGTGATGGCAAATGTCAAGAATTTTAGAGACTTGATTTGGATGATGTTACATTTGTCTGATGAGAAACCTCCTTCAGAGACTGGGGTAAAAACTGATGTGAGACAAGTCTCATTTGTGCTGTAATAATATTGTCAATATACTTATAGCACCATAAATACTTTGAAACAGGGATGAATTTCCATTAGCAAAAACAAATAAAAATCTTTGCCTACACAGAGGAGGATAAATGTCAATATCCTCTCTTTACCTGGTCTTTACAAGAGATTGCCATTAAAGAGAAATGCGTACAACTTGTACATATCAATGCCAACCCACAGAAGCAGTGGTTGAATTCACAGATGAGGAGAACTTTACGGTATGCAAGCTTAAAAGGGGGCTCTCCCTGCCCCCTACTCCCCTTGTGTAGCCTGCAGTGGGCTGCCAAGGTAGGAGGAAAAGGGCATGGAGGTGGCTTTGCTCTGCTTTCCTGGAGCCTACCATCTTAGGCAAGCTGCATTTACTCTTTCACCTGTTACCCTGTAGAGGCACAAGGATGACTGAGCTGCTTCTGCTTTCTGCCTTTGCTCTTCAGTCTGAAAATGTCAGAATAATTAAATTAGCAGCACCAGCTTTTGCAGTTTGATCTGGAAATATCACAGTACTAATGGGGGATTTGAAATCGTCTACACCTCTAGACTAGTGATTAAACAAGACTCTCTTTTATTAAAAAGAGGAGAAAGATGGAAATAGAGCTACAACTTTTGTGTCTTGGTATTGTGTCCTGAAGGAATTTCAGAGGCTCTGAAACTAAAAGCAAACTCCAAGCTCTTCTTTTGCTTTTTCAGCTTGCCTTAATCCCAATATATGTTTGAAGAACTTGACTCACAAGTTTTAGACATTTAAAATAAGCAATTTGGATAAGCATTTGCACTGAACATGGAGAAGGGAGAGCAAAAAGATGACCAAAAGACAGTCAAGTTGTGGTACTTAGCCAGAGACTGTGATGAAAAGGTCTTCAGTGACTTTTCACTACATCAGCCACAGAAGGACTCCCTGCAACGTGTATCAAACCCAAAGGTAGGATGAAGAATATGATAAAACAGACCTATTTCTCCTTCCACTGAAAGATGGAGCTGAGGGAGATCTAATATATCTTACACTGTCTGGTCAAAAAGTAGGCAGACAGAACACAGCTGATAAATAGTAGAAAGAAATCTGCACAACTTTCAGATGTTCACAGAAATGTTCCTGGAAGTCCAAGGAAGGATTGTTATGACCTGGATGCAAAGATGCTTAGGAAAACAAGGTTCAATAGAAAAGGATATGAAATTGATATTCTTCTATTGTTTTCAAATCTAGTGGTAAATTAAAATACCTTAGATTAAGTAATTTTCATTCTGTGGTATATAGTGGTTGAACACAAATTCAGTTATGTGCATTGACATTGCAGCTCAAGTTGATCGCTTTCATATTTCCTGCATGTCCCAAAGATGGTGTATCCCTCTCAAGAGTGATATGGATACACCTAAGATCTCTCTGCCTGTCCTAGTCACAGTTATAGAAGTGGGAAAGTATGATGGACAAGGACACTGACTGAATGTAAGCCAGCGTGAGTCTAGATGTAGTTTAACTTTTATCTTGGCGTAGTGTCCATGCCATCTATAGCACAAGAGCTTTTAATAGTTTAATGGTACCATTGTGTCAAGAACTTTCTAGGAAGATACTAACTTGATTGACCCAATTTTTATGTCTAAATTCACCCTTTACTGCCACACAGAGCCCTTCAATTTTCCATAGTCTGTCCTCAATCAAGTACAGTTCTTTTCTCATCCTTGTTGTTTGAAAAACAACTTCACAGCACTTATGATTTGAAACTTATATAAGTATTTTAGCTTTTACTCTCATTTATATGCATTTATTTATTTATTTTAAATAACCCTTTGCCAGGTTTCCATTCTTGCCATAGAATGGATTCTTCTTTATCCATGTAATTCAAATAGCCCTTGTTATTTCCATTCTAGCTTAAGATAATTTCTGTGAATACAAATTACTAGAACTATATTATACACTAGCTTATACTGATGCCTTGTATAATGTAGGAGGCAGAAACATTTCCTTGTATTCAGTGAAAATGATAAGAGACTGGACTTCTTTTTGCCTCTTTCTACTGCCAAGTCACACTGGCAAGCTCTCTGTCATCCTTTGGTTGGTTATTTTATCCTGTTTCATATTGTTTCTCTTTTGCCTCTAGCTGACAAACATCCACTTTTTAGAAAATGCTTTTGTCAGCAGTTGCTTGTGTGCTTCGTACTATGCAAATCCATTGCTGCTACTCTATCTTAGAGGTGTTAGAGGTCATGCTTTCTGTATAGATAATCATCAGTATCTTCATTTGACAGTCAGCTAGAATCTCAGACACCTTGTTCTCTCACTAATGACAACACTGTGCAGGATCAGTCCCTAAGACTGATAGGTAAGCAATGTCACTGATGAAATTGTCATCTTGGGGACTTCCTTTTCAATGTATGCACACTTTAGCCTTCTGCTTAGTTTTTGCCTTGTCTATCTTCATGTTCATATATTAACAGCCTTCCTGTGCTCCTTAAACAGTAATTTCCTGTGTGGTAAAGTACTAAGTGATTTGCCATAATCTATACTCTTAGAAACATGACATTTACTCTTATCTTACAAGAAAGTTATCTTGTTGAATGGAAATTGTGCCAGACTGATCTAATATGCACCTCTGATAAAGAAAACTGCATTACAATTTTGCTCTCTTTCCATTGTCCTCCATAGCTTGTTGTTCTTGACTTTGAAAATCTGTGCCAAGGGCTCCTGTAGGAGTGACCAAACTGATGGGAATGCAGCCACCTAGATCACTTCATCAATTCTTTCCCAAAAAACTTTCTGTAATTAGATATACTATCTCCAATAAGAGGCCAGGGTCTCTCATCTTCACTCCACACATTCCCAAACTGATAAAGTAATTAAAAATGTCTGCTACTAAACTTACATTTTCAGGTGTAATTATTTTAGTGTTTTAGTTGGTCCCTTTTTCCCTCCCTCTCCTTCTTCCTTTCTTTCACCACAGTCCACAGCTTGAACTCTGCTGTTACTTTGAATATGGTAATGGAATTACCATTCCTACTTTTATTCCTGATTAAGTACCCTGTTATTACCCTCATAATCTTCATTTCTACTGAGAACTAAAGTATTAATTTAGTATATAAGACATCTCCTTATTCACTGTTAATCATTCTTCTCTTCTAAGTCTGTCTTTTTTAACTTGTTCCTCTCTTTTGTAGCTGATGAATATATCATAATCATTTGTTTTTATTTTCCTTCTAAAGTAAAGCTTGGTTAGACTAACTAAATTTTTTTCTTTTTTTCTAACCTACCAAACAGAGCCCTCTTAGCTTATTGCACTCTCTTTGTGCTCCAACTCTGTTTGTCCTTTTAACATCCTCTCTGATGCTTTTATTCATTTTAGTAGATATGAAGCCCATTCCTAGAAATCTTTTTCTCCTTGCTTGTACATCTATCTCTAGGTAGCAATGACACTCGTAATTCTGATTTTACTCAAACCCATAAGCTGCTCTTCCTAGTAAATCTCACCACTTTGTACCCAGTTTCTCAACATTTCTTCCTTTAAACTGTAAATCTGGTTTTGTATGTCATCTATAACCCAAAGTGATTTGATTCAGTCACTTCAGTCCAGTGTTATCTTCTACAAACAGGTCTTTTATAAGGTACTCGTTGCTTTCCAAAATAAAGTTCAGTATGAAATCCTGTTAGCTCATTGTTGTGGGTTGACTCCAGCCAGCAGCTAAGTATCCACCCACTCACCGTTATATACTATCAAATATCCCTTTGGCCATTTTGTGTCAGCTGTACTGATGGTGTCCCCTCCCAGCCTCTTGCCCATCTCTTGCCCTACTCACGGGTGCAGAGCAAGAAAAACAAAACCTTGATGCTGTGCAAGCCCTGCTTGTCAATAGGCAAAACATTAGTGTGTTACCAACATTGGTTTGGACACAAAGCCAAAACAAAACCATATGGCTGTTATGAAAAAAATCAAGTCTATACCATTGAGAACCATTATATTCATTAACAGAGAAATCAATCAGCTGTCACATTCAAAATTTGTGATCATAGTATGTTCATGGGTTTTTTTAGAATTTCCAGTAAACTAGATCTGTCTGTTATGTGATACTCTTGACCTCTGGTTTTGTAAGTTACATGTTCTGTATGGATAATGAAGAAGAAAACAAATGATTAAAACCCTAAATGCCCCAAATCCCAAGGCAGATGTTAAAAATTAATGTCTAGAGAGTTTTTAATAAGTCAGTTTTCAAACTCATCTCATGTTGTAGGCCCTTGAATTTTAGACATATGACATCGCACAGGCGTTAATTTAACTCTCTGTCATTGCATGTTTTATTTTTTTTAAGGAAATGTCATGGAGCAATCTGTACAAGACTTGGACAGCAGCTCCTCCTTTTGATTCTTCAACTATAGCAGGTACTGTAGGGTTGGACATAACTATAATCAAGGTGACTGCTGCTCTTCCCCTGTCACATGCCATGAAGAATGTGCTTTGCAACATTATGCTAAGAGTAAAAAGGATCTTTACCATCTTCCATTCCCTCAGATGAATATTTAAGTATTAGACCAACAAGTTGCCAGTATTATTTTGGTAGTAAAAAGAATAAGAAGGATACTTATGTGTAATGACAAACTTGGCAGTTAAAAAATGTAACTCTTCACAACTAAGAAGGACAGAGCAAGTCACTCATTTTGCATCATAATTTAAAATTCATTTGTTCTTTTGCTTTATATTGTAACTTTCATAAAAGTTTCCTCTGTGTTAGAAGTTTTTATCTTGTTTCCCTTTGTGATATATTTTGTTGTCCTTCTTTTCAAAGAAATTACACATATCTTGAAGGCCAGGTTATCTGTGTCATCTGGATGATCAGAATTATCAGTAAATTTCTGTGTTTCCCTGCTGTTCAGGGCCCTGCACATGCTCCTGAATTGTGTGGGATGAAGAAAATTTACTATAGCTTTTCAGACTGATCCATTACTGTAATAGTTAAAGAGATACCTTTGTAATACCAATATTAATGAATCCTAGAATCATTAGGGTTGGAAAAGATCTCCAAGATCATCAAGTCCAACACTTGACTGAACACTACATATCTCTAAGTGCCATGTCCAGTTGTTTCTTGAACACTTCCAGGGATGGTGACTGAACCACCTCCCTGGGCAGCCTGTTCCAGTGCTTGACAACCCTTTTCACTTAAGAAATTCTTTGCAATGTCTAACCTGAACCTCCCCTGGCACAGCTTGAGGGCTTTTCCTCTTGTCCTGTCTCTGGTTCCTTGGGAGAAGAGGCCAACCCCCAGCTGGGGGCCTTTGTGTATATAATCATTAAATTCTGTCATTATTTGTAAAGTTGAAATTCTTAGGCATTTTTTGAGATCTCACTGAAAATAATGTGGAAATTTTCCAATTCTTTATGGCATCCTTCTTTCTCCATCACAAGCACTCACACATGCACGCAGTCTTACTTATGTTTCAAATATCCTCAGCAGCACTAAACGCAAGTTGCAGTGATGCATATACTGTTTTGTTTAACTGTTCCTGTAGAAGAAATAATGCTGAAGAACAGACATGGAGTTCAAAACAAAAAAATGCAGATGGTGCACAAGCAGAGTGCAATGCTGTCATAATGCTTGTGAGAAACAAGAAAATATCAATCTTAAGACATCTGATAGTGGGAGATCTGTGTTCTGTTGTCCTGAATTGCACAGGATCTTAATGGCATTTGTGTCCTTAATCACATTTCTCTTACTCCGACTAACTCCACTCATTTCAATAAGACAAGACTGCTTTGGGATTCATTGCTGTCCGGTATAAGGAGTATTACAATTTTGCCCTCACTCAATAACCATTTAGGTACAAGCATGTAGTATGAATGGTAGCTATGGATCTCCTTTTCTAAACACGCAACAAGGATATTTAATTTCACAGTGATAATATGAATTTCATTTCAGTTATAATATTAATTTTGGCCATATTAATTTGATAACATCCACTAGCAAAGCCATTCATGGTGTGGAAGTAGAGGAAAAATAAAGACCATGTGATTCAATGAGCTATACATTCTTAATATGTAGCACTGCTTATTTGAATTAGTATTTCATTTACTTGCTTTGGCAACATCAGAACCAGAATGTGAGTCTAAATATGAAGAGACTGATGTTCTTTCCTACTGCCATAGACATGGCAAGTCCTGTCCTGCCACTGATTTTGAAGTAGACCTCTACAGTAAACATATTATGTGAAAATCAGTACTGTATATATAAGAAAAAAAGAGCTACTCTGTGTGACAAAATATTATCCTATCCCCAAGCCCTTGTCTTAAAATTAAGAAAAATAGTTGTGAGGTACTCTCAGTTAATTTCTTTGTAGTGCTCTGGATTTTCTAAGTCATCTTGTGTTTTGTGTTTTGAGGTGGGGTTTTTTTCTTCAGTCTTGTAACTGTAATTTGCAACATGAACTTCATCTTTGAACTTCATGCCAGCACCGTTTGACTTACAGGAACAGTGAAAAGAAGGTATAATCCATCATAGATGACAGACATTTGTTTTGAATCAAATTTCTCTAATTTTAGAAGTAAGCCAAAATGTTGAAATAAACAAAAGCTGTAATATTCTTGCTTAAAAGTGGTTAAGATTCCACAAAGCTACCAATTTCACCATTTTTTTCAGTCTCTGGAATAGTGATTTCAAAGAGAGACGAGGCCAGATGACTTTATGTAATTCTCAATGAGAGAAATTATTAAGGTCAAGACAGGTTGAAATATCACACTTGCTCTGCAGTCTGTTCCAAAGTAGAATTATGATGATTTAATTATCTCTGTGCCACTATTTATCTCCTCACTTCAGAGCAGATAACAATGCAATAAAATCACAGACAATCTGTATGAATAAATAACTAAGCATGTTGCTATGTATCTTGAAAAGAAATTATAACTCTTTTAGAGTTTTCTAGCTATGATTTTATGTTGACATTCCTTAATATTTTGCTTTTAGGGTGATCCATATGCAAATGAAATAATAAACAAAGAACCTATGCCATGGAAACATATTAAAGTAAGTCTTCAGAGAGTCATGTTCTACTGCTGGAGAAAACAGCCCTGAGTCAGCACTCCCTCCTATCCTTTTCCCCCATCTCCCCTCCCTTCTTCATGCTGGCAGGAAATGAAAACTATTTTAGTAAGTTATAAAAAATGTGTAGAATCCATGTGATCATTTCAGTCTTTCTGTATACCAGCAATGAACCTTATTGATAGCATTACCAGACATTTCCTAAGCTATTCAAAAATTATCACCTGTCTTCCCCACTTTCAACCTGAGGAGACATTAGAAGGTGCTAGGCTTTATAAACAAACAAACAAACAAATAAATAAATAAATAAAGACTGCACTTTCCAGAAGGACAAGTTTGTCTGGTTTACTTCTCTAAGAGTTCCCCACTAGGTTAACTTTTCTGTTAGTGTCTTTTCTGCATCCCAGAAGGCAGGAGAGTAAAGCAGATAGCATCTGCTTTTGACTGGCCAAATTGAGAGGCAACATATAAGTAGATGCAAGATCTGTATCAGTGAGTGGATGCAAGGCTTAGGGATTCTCACCCAGCTCAAGCAAGTTTAAGCTAGTTTAATTTAAATGCTGAGTGTGGCAGAAGAAGGTGCTATAACAGGTAAGATTCCCTGGGACTAACTGAGGCCTGATCCAAAATTCAAAGGCTTAACGGCCTTTGAAGCGGATCTTGGATTCCCACCTGAATCTAGTGATGTGGTTAACTGCCAAACTGGAATGCTATCATTGCTGACCAATATTTTCAGATGTGGTCAAGTAAATAGCTTGATTTCTAGAAGCGTTCAGTACTCTTTGCCCCTAAAGACTTAGCGAATATACGTATGCTGTTCCAGCGTAGCACTCAAGCTTTAAAATTCACACTGCATGCTGTGTTCTGCTACAACCAAGTAATTCTCAAGTATATGAATGAATTTTATACAGAAGATTTACATGCACAGTAATTCATTCAAACCTTTTTTGTTTCCTCTTTTTGTATTCTCCTCTCCCTGGCACATTATTTGTTTTGGAGGTTAAAGATTTTTAAGCACAGGTGAAGACTAGCATGGATGACAGAACTGACAGCTTTATGTGTCTCTACCAAGATATCACAGTCTTGTGATAACAGTCAAGTTCCACTGCCCATTTTACCTGGAACCGTTCCTGAGATTTTCAACAAGGTTGCCAATTAGAAGCAATTGTGACATTTTGTTAGTGTGTGATACAAGACCTGCTGACTAGGAGTTGCTGAAACCACCAGCTCATTTCACAATATTTAAACAGTAAATTACCATACCTAGCATTTTTGTCAGCAAGCTGAAGGATTGATTGATTGGGTGTGTACGTCCTGCAGAGTGATTATTGTCAGCCATAAATGTTATGGGGTGAATGCTGCTTTTAATTTACAAGGATGTCAAGATACTTATACACAAAGTGTTCAGGTAAGACTGGCTGTGCTCACGTTGAGTGATCCACTTGTACTCTCTCAGACCTCCTGTGTACAATGATTAATGTGGGAAAAAAAAAAAGGCATGACAGGAAAGGAGTGGAATAAAAAATGAAGAAGAGTGCTGGCAGGAACAAAAGTGAGAATGAAAAACTCTGAAAGCTGACTTGTACTCTGCATGAAAAACTTTTTCCCCTTTTTTGCACCTATGAAAATGCAAGAAGATGGCAACAATGCTACATGGTGAAGGGTTAGTGCCCGTGGAACAGAAGGTAGTCTTACGGAAAGCAGATAAGAGTATCAAAGTGTATGTCAGAGTAGACCATTCCCAAATCCCTTGATACTGAGCTCTCACACTGCTGACGGCATATACACATTAAAATCACCTAATATACTGTGTGTATTATATTGCTGATGCAGCAAAATAGAGTCTACCATTTGGAGAGTTTTTCTCAGTCATTTGCCTTGTGTCACTCTGCCAGTGGCCTGATTGCTGACCAAAACTCATCATCCTTAAGGACATTTTTAATATTGACAGCTTCTTCTCCTCAGTACACCTCTGGATGAAAGCGGCAAGCATGTACATTCCTTTTTACTGTGTTGTTTGCTTTTTTGTTCTCTCCTCCTAGGTCAATAACTCTCAATAAAGATCCCACGCTTCACCCTAGTTTTTTCTCTCTTTTTCTTAGCCATGCTGAAATGAGAACTTTTAAAACCTATTTTTACCATATTTATCCTCAAAATATGCTCATCTTTTGCCACACATTAGTAAGAATTGCTTGATTTTGCAAGTCTTCACATCTGAAAACACACCACCTCTTGTTCCTTCTATGTTTTGCTTATTTCAATATAAATGACACAACGTCCTCTACAATGCATTGCATCTTCCCCACAATTTTCCTACTCTATTCTCACTTCTCTGCATTTTTTTTGGTGGCTCATGTTATTTGCTACAGGAGATTCACCACAGCCACAACATCCTTCTGAAGCAAACTGAAATCACAGCACTGCACTTGAAACACTAGAGGTTGCTAAAGCTTGTGTTTGTTCATTGGGTTTTCTCAAGTGAAACAAACAGTGAGATGGTAGATCTTACTGAATTTAAGTCATGGAAGGAAAATTCCTCCTACTCTCAACTACCTAAAGTCCTTCTAGATAATTCTTTCTCAGAATTCTCCTGCTCCCTGACTGTTAACAAAAGGCACAAGAAAAAATCCTCTTCCAGTGTGTAAAAGACATCTATGATAAATACAGGATATTTGGGATACAGAACACTGAGGATAAATACAGGATCAAGGATTTAATCTTTAGGGTCTGTTTACACTTTGTCAGACATGAAAGTTTCTGACTTAAGAATAGTGGATGGCCTTACTTTAAAATAGCTGTTATAAGAATACGACCTGGCAAAGGGAGACTGTGCGCAAGCACTAGCCATGGCTATGATAATCAATTTTCACAACACTGTGAGAAACCTGACTGGAATAGTGTTGTTCTTAAGTATCACAGGTTCTGGAGTCAAGTCATTATGAAGGAACTCATATTATTTTCTCTTGGAAAAAAAGATTGCTTAGCTGAAAATATTGTGAGACACGCATCTGCCATGCCCCTCAAAATGAAAAACAAATAGAGAGATGCCCAGATGGGTTATTTTTAGTAACTGCATGGTTTCATAGGCTTAATTTATAAGTAGTGAACAGTTGGGACCGCCAATCTGTGAATGGTCTTTGGAGGAACTGCTTGGGCTCCTTTCCAAACTCTCTTCCTGAGGGGGGTAGGGAGTTTGTAATGAACTCTCCCTGACATCTGGGCTGGGGGAAGCTAACAGACTGCCTTTGTTCTCAGTAATTCCAGTGGTTTGCAGTACAGTTCAATGTCCCCCAGAATGTTCTTGTTTCAGGAAGGGAAAGCAAAACCATGAGAAGTGATTCTGAATCTGATAGCAAAAGCTGCCCCCTGCTTCCAGGAGGATACAAAAGCAGGGGAATGACAGGGCCAGCTGGCTGGACAGGGACCCCAGTGTGGCGGGCAGGATGTGATCCCATGTGATGGCATCAGATTAGAAGGTTGCCTAACTTGTGTGAGCACATCGCATAGCTTCTGAGCAATAGGAGGTCCTATATTTAGAGAAGGAGAATAATAGACAAGATATGGTGCCTGATTCTCCTTCAAACTCCAGTCTACTTGCATACGTGAACAGACTCCCATTGATTTCAATGGCTAAGACTCCTCCATTTCATCCCCAATAACATGGCAGACTTTACAATGCTAATGGAAGTGAAGTTTACCCAAGTAAAAAGCATGTAGTTTTGTTCTATGTGCAACTGATGCTTTTAAAATAGCAGAAAAAATAGCAACTGTGTCAGCTCTCCTCTTCCTGCAAGGGCTTGTTAACGCATTGTAAGCCTTTTCTGCTTTACTTACTAAGACATTGCTGAACTTTTTCAACAAAATTAATTTTATAAATAAACTTCGTTACTATGGTTGGCCAGAGTTGAGTCTCTGGTCAAAGACTAAAGCAAAGCCCTTTTGATGAGTTAGTCATTCTTTGCACTTTAAACCTACGTATTTGGAGAAAGAAAAGTTGAAAGCATCTTGGGTTGAGCCCAACTTCTTGTGTTACAAGAGCTATGAAGAGCAGCCCAAGATTATTTACAGTGCAAATGAAAATCAATTTGTGCCTGTTCCTTGGCTGGTATGTGAAACAGACCCTGTTTTGTAATACTGCTGATCTCTGTGTAGTCATAGAACAGAGATTCACTTGCTTCTTATCTCCAATAATTAACTGCTACAAATGTCAGGCAATTATGCTGAATGAGTGTGCTGCACCTTCATTAGTCGTCTTCTTTTGTCCGAGTTGCCAATTTTGAAAGCTGCCCAGCTACCGAAACTCCACTTAAAGTACCTAAGATCAGAAACAAGCCCAGGGCAGCAACATAGTATGATACTAGAATAAATAAAGCATTTGTTGACTCATGACCCATCTAGATCAGAAGCCCTCAAGAATGTTTTATGCTAAAATAAATAAATAGATCTCTGAAGTTAACTGATGGCTCCATGCAGAGCAGGCTCAATGCTTAGTGTAATATTTGCCTCAACAGCAAAAAAGCAGGCAGAGAGCTGCCCTGCAGCTCTGCTGTTCCAGACAGAGGAGAATTCAAGCAGGACTAGGCCTCCTCCCTACCACCTGCTCTCTCCACCTTCTCTGAAGAAGACATGTCAGCACAGGGCAGAAAGCACAGCCTTCGGCTTCTTTGAATTATACAGATGGCTAAACAGTCCCCAGCTAGCCCAGGATTAGAGGGATGGACTTAAGTTGCTTAAAGCCACCTTTCTCACTGCTTAACAAATGTTTTTCAATTGTGCAGAAGGTAAAAAAAATATGATAGAGAATCTATCCTTAAACACAGCTTGGGATTCTTTCTCTGACTCCTTATGTCATGATGTACCTTCTATGACCTGGTTGACAAGGAAATCTGGTGGTACTCTAGTCTTAATATCTTCCCTTGCTAAGGTTTTAACTACTCTTCACTTCATGCAGCACTGCATATAAAGAGACTGAGCCCAACATTCAAGTATTTATTTTAATTTAACAAGAGATAAGATTGTGGTTACTTTTGGGCACAGTTCATGCCTTCTTAATATGGAAGACAACAAACATAGGCTACGTACATCTGAAGCAATGACAAGCCATTATTGTCAAATGTAGCTACAACAAAGTGGACTTGTTTATCTTGAAGTTCCCCGCACTCATACATTTTCCATGTTGAAGACTTGATGTGAACACTACATTTCAGTGATGGAGGACCAGTCTCTCCGAGACAAGAAATCACATTTCTAGACATTGATTTCTGAACTATGGTATAAAATGTCTCACTTGAAGTCCTTCAGGGGTGTACTATCTGCAAAACTTTTCCTATGGTGGCCATAAGGAAAGTGCAATGATTTTAGCATTTCGGAATAGTTTCACCCACTTTGATACTGGTAAGTATGTGAACTCAACTTTTTAGACTATGGTGAATTACTGATGAAGTAATATTGAGAGATCCTTATGTTGGATTATGTTGCATAAAATGCAAACAGAAAATGCAGTACAGAGCCACGATTGTGGTTTAAAATTAAAAATTCTGAGTCTGCTATTTGGAGTCCAGAAGAATTTATTTCCGAGTGGGCATGGCACTTCTTCATCGCTCTGTGAGTGAGCATTTATCTCATGATTTCCAAGATGATCTAGTCTTTTTAATTTTATTGATATAAGATCACTGTCCTTGGATGTCACTGCCTTCTGCCTTCCCTGATGTACAGGCTTGGGACAATATACTTTCTGTTTGATCTGATCACTCTTTCACCTTGGATCTTTCTTTCTCTGTATGCAGATCTCCACAAAATCTGAACAATTTTCTCATTTAAGTTAGCATAGCATCCCTGATCAGTCGGAACTGGCCCTAAAGTGATTTTTTTAGCATTTTCTTCAGACACTGTATGCCATGATCTCAACTGGTCTACACAGAGACACTGGACTTGCTCAGATTCTGAAAAAAGCAACCATGTAAGGGAGCTCAGTGAAAAAGGGTATTTCGACCTATCACAGACTCTTTACCAAGCACAGAGTAAGAATCTGAGATCAGTCTAGAGTGCAGTGGGCAGTGCCCTCTGCCTCCCAGGGAGGCTGGCTACAGCCTGAGCTGGGAGATTTCAGAGAGCAGGTGGATTCCTGGGTAGTATCTGAGACTTTGTTTTGTGTGATGACAATACACTCCTCCTGAAAAAATGGAAAGCATAAGAACAATGGTCAGACCACTGCATCTGAGTGGGCCAAAGTCAGAAAGTAATGTGTGACAAGTGATTTTATGGAAACAAACAATTCTTGAATTGCTGGAAACTGCTCCAATTTGTGGATCTGTTTCTCAAATTCATCCAAAAAGACTGACATGTATGGCCAATCTCATCATGCCAGTAGGCCTGTCTCCACATACCTCTATTCTTTGGAATGTGATGCATCTTCCAAATTCATACTTGGACCGGATGGCAGCAATTTTCAGAATGCAGATGCTGGCACTGACGATGCTACTCCAAAGAAGTTTTAGTGAGAAGGGAAATTACCTTTGTCCATCTCCCTGGCAACTTCCAGAAAACAGATAAGCATGAATCATGCTTCTAATCTCAACTGTTGCATTAGGGATTAAAGAACTAAACATGGGAAAGGAAAATAGCACCCCATTTATGTTGTAACTGCACAAGTCCATGACTCCACTGCATCCACAAATATAATGTGCAATAAAAGCATTGGACTGTGCTTGTTTGGGGGTCCCTTGGCTTGAAGGGGAAGTTTCTCTGACTGGAAATGGGATGGATTGGTTTCTCATTACACAACAGAATATTAGTCTGCAAAGTATGATCACCCTCAGTTGACCAACTCGCCATCCCAAGGAGCACATGTACACATCCTGTCATCTCCAGTCACCTGCCTTCTCCACATTGCAAATTCTTATTGACCAGGCACATTGGCAGCTCCCAGTAACCTTTTAAAACCAGAAAGCAATCTACCTTGGGAATCATCCTGCCAAGGTTGCAGGATTAACATTCCTATGCATAAACAGAAGCAGCAAACAAAATAAATGAACTAAAGTGCACACAATACACTCTGAAATATGGGACATTAGTCCCTTGACAAATGCCGGTTTGAACACGAAATGTCATGCTAATTTGGGAATAGTATAACTGCAAGTTCACATGAAATCTCAGTCAAACTTGCACTGCCACAGATGACAGACGTACTAAAGGTCATGGAGCCGCAGTCTCATTGTCAGTTCTTCTTTGGAAAGTCATTAATATTCAAGTAGCTATGGACAAAGCCTTCAAGGCCTGTTTGGTACCAGATAAAATAAAATATCCAGATCCTACAATTCCTGCTTCCTGGCAGTTCTCTTCTTTCCACAGCAGTCTCTCCCACTCCTTCCTATACCACCTTGCCTTTCTCATTCTCCTAGTACTTAAGTAGAGCAAACAGCAGCAAAGACCTTGAGCAAGAGGTAACTGCCAACATGTGGCACAGACACAGTCAAAGGAGGCTCTGTAAGGTCCCTAAGCAGACCACAAGAGAGCTGTGCTGACAAAATTCTCTTGAGACTTCCATGGATCCTTTTAACACTGTTTAGGCACTCGTATGTACTTTCAAGAAATTTTAACTTATATGGATAAAAATAGCACCTTTCTGGGGCAGTGAATCTGTTGAGAACTGGTATTTGAGAACAGATCTGCCTTCAAGGTAGCATTCCTCAAGCTGTAGGAATTCTTTATCTAGACAGGTAAAAAGCATTGAGGGGTAAAAAACTGCTCATTTTGAATAAGTTTTTATACAAAGCTGAGAAGCAGAAAAATTAGTTCGTATGTCCTCATTACTGATGTTTTCTATGCAATTCAAAGCAATTTCTATGCAATCCAAAAAAATCCTTTGAAAGAGTTTTTATAAAGCCTCTGTGGTCTTTACTCCACATAACAGACCAGAAAACGCTATAATAAAATTGGATTACCATGAATATCCAGTCTCAAGGTAGGCGACCTGTTCCCATGTGTTCTCTCCAATACCTGTGCCCCAAGAGCCTATGAAGTAACATGTCCAAATTCAGGCCTGTGCACCAAAAAAAATCTTCACCTTGCAAAAAAATATATACAGCTTCCACTATGCACTTTCATGCATGCCAAGGCAAGTTGGAGAGATTGTAATGTGCTCTAATAGGCACTCCCTGAAACTGCTACATGCTTTGTCTTCAGCCAAGGAGCATTCAGAAAATGTAGCATTTGTTTCCTCCCCTGGAAAACAATAGAATATCGGAGAACTTGCTCTCCATCTGATCCTCCTAATATCAGTAATCTGCTGGTTTGACATCATAAGAAGAGTGAGCACAGGGATCTTTGTCAAAGAGACAGGCATATCCCCACCAGGAGGAGTGCAGCTTGCAAGTCGGCACAATGCCCGCGGTGCAGAGCAGAGAGGGGCGGGATGAGCACTGTGCTCAGGTATGGACATTGAAAGCTGGAATGCTGCATGGAGCAGGTGGGCCCCTGGGAGCTTTAAAGTGGCTGGGAGGAAGGGGCTGACAGAAGATTGTTGGGAGGATTTTTTTTTTACCTGATTTTTTTTTTTGTTTGGTTTTGGTTTGTGGGTTGGTTTTGGGTTTTTTTTATTTTGTTTGGTTTGGTTTTGGGTTTTTGGGGGCTCTTGGGGGGGATTGTTTGTTTGCTTGATTGTTGTTGTTTGCCCTTCTCCATGGCAGCTGGGCAACGGAGAGAAAGATGCAAACTTGGGAGTGTGTGTGAAGGGTGAGAATGGAACAGATAAAGAACAGGCTTCTACCTCAGGTAGGAAAGGTGTTGGCACCCTGGGGAATATGAGAGAAGAAGTGTAAACAAAAGGCACAGTTCTGCAAAGCCTTGGAACTTAAACAAGCATGTAGCTCATCTTTGATGCCCCAGGTAAGTGAAAACTAGTTCAAGTTCTTAGTGCAATAATACCTTGCTCATATTATGTATGCTGGCCCTATCTTGCAGTCATACCCAGACAGGCACTGTGCCCTTTTGCTTTTGGGAAGTCCATGAATAAATATGGGGGAATCTGCATATGGAGTATCTATATATGCAAATGACTGCTCGCTCACAATTCCCGTTAGAGAACTCTGGTCATCATTAACTAAGCAAGCATTGGCAGGCTCATCAGCTAGAAGGAGGTCAATGTTTTTCACATTGTGTTATGTCACAAAAGGAGCATATTTCTCCAAAATTGCTCTCTATATTTCTTAGCAAAAGAATGTTTTTGAAAAATATACCAACAAAGCTACAAGCTTGTTAAATATTACGTTTAAGTAATTTACTGTCTTGCATGAAATCTGCTTTTTTGTCCTTGGCTACCTTAATGACGAGTTCTTCAAACAGCCAATGCAATGATTATTCTGTGTCGTCTACATAACTGTAGTTAGAGCTTAAAAAACAGTAACTCCTTTCATTCTCATGTTTTTAACTGAAATTTTATCTCTCAGGAAAAGCTGAAAATAATGTTCAGAAAATGTCATGAAGAATTAAACTCTTGCTAAACTCTTCTCTGGATCCCACATTTATTTGGGCAATAACACTACCAATTTCAGTTAAAAAGTCATCATTTACTCTAAATCTGGCTTATTCCAAGCAATTTAGGTAAGTCAAGTGGTGCAACAGCCATTTTGAAAAAAATTAGTTTATTTTTATTTCAGTTAAAAAAAAGGCAAATATAAGGAAAAAAAAAGAAAGAAAAATGTCTAAGCTCAGTAATTAGTACAAAACAACAGATCTACTTTACACTGACAAATGGAATAAAGACACGAGGTTTTGTCTTATGGAAATCTGCTTCCGTATTTGAAAATATTCTGTTTCAAGAATAAAAGAAGAATAAAAAAATGTACATAATAGTCTTCAGTAAAATTATTTTAGAAGTCACATTTCTTTTAGAACCATAAAAAAGAAAAACCAGTCATAATCATCCATTTATTTTATAATGTTGCTTCAAGTCAGAGTAGAGTTTCCAATTCTTCGTACACTGCAACTTCATGTACATTTAAGTACATATTCACTGCATTTAATCCTTCATTTGTGAATAAAATGAAAGTGGAATACATTTTCCAGTTTTCTGTGCTCTGCATTTATAGCTGTACACTTGAAACACAGACCAATAGCAAATTTCTTTCAATCTTCAAAAAGCATAACAAAGAAAAAATTCTAGACTGCTAGGATTGCTGTGATAATTTTCCCAATAACTTAGCTTTTAATTGAAAAAGTATGGTCTGTAGTGCTGATTTGTACAAAATATTTGTAACTCTATTTCTGCTAAATAAGAATTAGTAATATAACCATTTGTATCACATACTGTTGCAGGAGACTACTTACTGTCTTTTTAAGAGTATGAAAAAGGTAGATGACATCTAGTTAGGTTAATTAAACACTTATATGTGATATCAAATATTTATAAAAACAAGTCATTTGAAACACTGCCACTTTTTATATGACAAACAGAAACCTTTTCAACAAAAGAGTTATAGTTAGCCATTTTCCCTCAATGGGAAAATATATCAGCCCTCACAGGCTGATATATTTTACAGAGGCAATACCTGAATCTATGAAGATCCACATTCAAAAAATCCAAAACAACAGCTGCTAATATCTGTAATCTAGTTATTATCATAAATTCTGGGCATAGCATTCGGAATTTAGCAAGTTAATATTTTTTTTCTTGCCTAAAACTCTGATAGATATCAATTTGTGTAGGAGCTTCATAGCAGTTAGAAAAATAGAGGCAGGAATTTTAAAACATCGCACATGAACTAGAATTGCTTAATCAATATTTAGCACTGCCTGAAAATTAGTCTGTAATGGTCAGGGTCTATGGGCCACAGTTTTAAAACTATGAGTCCAAACACTTTCCATCAGGAATTATGAAGGCTTTGACATTTTGTCTTCCAAGTAAAGACAACATTGCTTCATAATAATCGTTAGCAATCTTTGGAGGAAGATTGACATCGATATTTAATTCACATACCAACATTAAATTTGTTATATTTTTTGCCAGAATGGCATGTAGTCAAAAGTAAAACATGTTAGTTCTTCTAAAAGAGATTTGTTATACAAAAGAATCTCCTCTTTTTATCTTTCTATGAACCTCTCAAGGTTTCTGACTTGTAAATTCACAGTGACAAATTTTCAAAATTTATAAAATTACAATTTTAATTCTGAAAAAGGCCAACTTGACAATATAATTCTTGACAAACTTTTCTAAAAATTTTGTTTCTATTCCAGCATGGATCAGAAACATTGGGACACCTTGAAAACAGCCATAAATTTAAATTTGCATCTAGGAGAGAGATGCCTTGTCAGTACAGAACTTTCTGGAAGCTGCTTTTTTAGAACCTTTAGTTCTTACTGTTTATAGACTACATTAGGCATTCATTCAACAAGGTCCTCAAGGAACAAAAAAATGCATTTTAGTTATATGTAGCTTGCCCATGTGATATTTTGAACTAGTACAACAATGAGTCTCTGGTAGAGAAGTTGGTTAAGATGTGGAGAGGGTTTCATTTATTAAGAGATAAAGAAAAATAAAGCATTTTCAAACTTTTGGAAAAAAACCCTTTAAGAACTCAGTAATTGCAAACTCTGCAAACTCCAGGGTTATCAAAAATACAAAGCTGTTATTTCTAAAAGTATTGAGGAAAAATTCAGTGGGCAGAGCATATACTTGCTGTTCTACTAGGAAGCTTAGACCCAAGTAAATGAGCCTTGGGAAAGGCACAGCAAAATAAACCACGGACAAGTTGTGTGAAAATTGGTAAAACAGTAATAGCACCTGAAGACATATGGCTTCAAGGATGACGAAGAGGTGTAGCAAGAACGAAAGACAGGCACCAATTACAGTCTGCTACAATTAAACTCTACTTTGACAAGGCATAAAAGCGAAAAAATATCTAGACCCCTGAGGAGCTCAAAGTAGGTCATCAGCTCAATTACATGTGTGAACCGAGAAGCGGAGGGGAGTTGCCAGAAATAAAGGTTAAGCAGTTCTGATGGTGACTCAAGAGATGGGAACTGTAACCTAGATATAGACAAATGGATGGGATGAGGCTTCTCTGATTGTTGTGATAAGGATATTCTAAAATCTCCAGGGAAATCAACCTAACTGCAGTCCACATGACAACACAAACAAATGCAATGCTATGAAAACAGATCAGTTCAGAGACATGAAAAGGAAAAATTGAATTAATGCGGTAAATTTTTCAGTAGTATGCTGAGTGTAATCTGTGGGGACAGACTGCTGTTTCTAGGTATAAACCTGTAGACATAAAGGTAAGTTAGGAAAGAGATTTCACAGAACATTTGAATTTCCTTTGTGACAAGCATTAAATGAACTCAATTTTTGACCAAAGGAAAGTCTCATGGTTCCCAAATCATTGGGCATTGCTGGAGATAGTAAAATAAAATTCAGCTGAACAACGTCTTTGAAGAAGTGTAGTCTTTTAAACAAAATAACCTTAGGTTGAGCAGAGGATCAAGGCCTCAGAGAGGCAAAATTATTGAATTTTGCCTGAAATTCAGAACTACAGTGAGCACAACAGCAAGCAGGAGACAAAAGCATCATAATCAAACTACTAGGCTTTTATTCACAGCAGTCAGGTCGCTTTTGCATGTCAACCAAAATTTAGTTTCTTTTTTCTTTTAAATGCTGAATCTTCACCAAAAATTACATTTGTGATTATTCAAGAAGCCTGATTTTGCTTTTTAAAATCATTACAAAGCATCAAATACAGTGGAATTATAGCATCTTAAAGTTTTTGCAAGAAACAGACTTGCTGCAATCTTGGGAAGCACTTTGATCATCCAGAAAAACTGGAGAAAATTATGTGGTCTTACAATATCTGCTTCTGTAATGAGCAGCCCCGGCTGTACACAAACCAGTAGAAAAAAAATCAGACCAAGGTCTGTGTGGAAGGATCCCACGTTTGTGCGTCTTGCCTTTAACCTTTTTACTCCTGACATTCTCTCTGAAAATATGCTTCCTGCTTATCACTGCTAGTTATTAATCGGTGCTCAGTTCTGGAGGCACATTTGAATTAAATTTCTTTGTCCAGCAGGCAATTTCAAGGCTAACCCTGCCATCAGAGAAACAGGGAAGTGTTTCTCTGCATAGGGAGGGTCTTAAAATTAATATCCACTGCACTCACTGTAAAGTTTGGGATCCTACACAATTGCTATGTGCCCTCTTTTTAAAAGAGATCAAACTTGGACTTTCTGTTTCATGAAATATCAACATTTAGAAACTGTTTTCTGAGTTCCGATTTGAATATTTCTTGCAAAAAGGAATTTTGGGGGGAAAAAAGTGTTATTTGGAATGTTTCACTTTATAAAAGATCTTTGAAATACAAAAATGGAATTTTGAAATACAAAAATGGAATTTTCATTTCTATTAATTTGTTGGTTATATATAATATGTGTTAAGCCATGGCATATTACAGACATCAAGCAATATGTTTTAATATTCAATTGATTCTATTTATTTTACAGTACTTTGGAAAGAACATGTTCTACTTAATATTAAAACGCATCTGCTTATTTTACTAAATGAGATTGTTTGTTGTGTGTTTTGTAACTAAACAGTTCTATATGATGTAATTTAAATGGAAAATAACAGGCAAATGCCTTGTCATATCACCATACATTATCACTGTGTATACACAGGAGAAAAATAAAGTCAAACACATTTTGCAACAGAGCATCATATAAGCAGTGATTTAATATTTTTTCCAAAGCAAAAGAATCAAATATATATGTTTCATTAAAATAGTTGTGAATGCCCTCAGAAAAAAACTTATCTTTTCAAAATGTTTTGTCTGGTAGAAAATTTTCATTAAAATTTTCAAACCAGTTCCAGTTGCTGACCTTCATAGTTTTTCAGCATTACAGTTTTCCAGACCAAGTATAAAACTGAAAGATTTGTGTCTTTTTAAAGGGAGGACAAATTTAGTGTGACTAATGCTGTAGTTAATTGATGGTATTGCTTATTGTGAAACAGATTTTTGTGCTTGCAGTCAAACTCATGGGTTTGTGCATGGATGATTTTAAGCACATGCAAATTTATTTTTTCTTAACAGAGATACTTTTTTTTAATAGAGGAAAAACTTGACTACAATGCAAGTAGGAAAACAATCATTTTGGGAACAATGTTTGTGTCAATGAGAATATAGGTTAAATTTTCAAATCAAATTTCTAATTTAATTTCATTTAAATTTTATTTTAAATTCTCACTAGCTTGAGAAACCCACAGTAAAAAAAAATTCAAAATGGGAATCTCAATGAAACTGAAAGGAGCTTTCTGCTGGCCTGCATTGTGGGTTTACAATTGCCACTAGGTCTCTGGGACTTTGGGTGAAAGAAATAAACCATCAGTGCCAAGAGCATCCTTAATCATGCTGAATGGCCTCGTGTCCAGGGCCAATGCTTGAGGAAAAGAAGAATTCCCACTGCAAACTGAGGGAAAGCTTTCAGCAGAAATTCAGAAGACTTGGGAAAGAGTCTGAACTGCAACTAATGGGTTGCCAGAAGTTTTTATGCCAGGGTGTCGTGGTTTAACCCCAGACAACAACCAAGCACCATGCAGCCACTCACTCACTCTCCACTAACAAGATGAAGAAGATAATTCAAAGAGTAAAAGCTAGAAAATTCATGGATTGAGATGAAGACAGTTTAACAGGGAAAGCAAGAGCCACACATGTAAGCAAAGCAAAACATGGAATTCTTCCACTACTTGCATTGGCAGGCCATCCCCGGGAAAGCAGGGCTCCATCATGTGTAATGCTGCCAACACTCCAAACATCCTCTCTTCCTCCTTCTTCCCCCCACTTTACATACTGAGCATGATGTCATATAGTATGGAATATCCTTTTGGTTAGTTTGAGTCACCTGTCCCGAGTGTGTCTCCTCCCAGTTTCCCCTGTGCCCCCAGCCTCTTCACCAGCATGGCAGTATGGAAAGCAGAAAAGGCCTTGACTCCGTGTAAGCCCTGCTCAGCAATAACAAAAACATCTCTCTGTTATGAACATTGTATTCACCACAGATCCTAAATATAGCCCTATACTAGCCACTGTGAAGAAAATTAACACCACCCCAGCCAAAACTATCACACAGGGAAAGAATTTCCTTCATCTTTCTATGGAAATGGTTGTGGAAAAGCTGCTATTGCATTGTAGTAAAAACCTAAGCCTTGAAGCTGCTGTTGAAGGGCATGGAGATGTGCTACACACCAGAGTCTGAACCACTCCTGCAAGTGGTCCATACTACCTAGTCTGATGCTCCTGTAGAAGGCAGACACTGCACTGTGGCTGCAGTTCTGGCACCCTGAGCTTTTTTTTTTGAACCACAGTGGTGTTCCTGGGAGCATGACTGAGTTGAGAGGGACAGTCAGCTGGGAATTTGGATATTGAAGTTTTTAACTGTGAGGTTTTTCATTAAAAGAAGAAGAAAATAGCCTTTCTTTTCCTTTTCTTTTCTCCCTCCATCATCCAATAATGCTCTCTCAAAATTGAGTAGTAGATTCAGTTAGTTCAAGTTGCAGAAATGGCATTTATTTAGGTCTATTCAATCTTCTAATTTTATGGATGAGTCTTCAATTGGTATAAAATGGCAGAACTTGTTTAAACTTCTTAAGCTCTCAAAAACCACTTGTATTCTGATGTTCAAGAGGAGGCATATAGAGAAAAAACTTGAATTATGTCTTGCAATAAAAAGTGAACTATTTAGACTGCTTCTGTAGGACTTAATT
This sequence comes from Manacus vitellinus, assembly GCF_001715985.3. Taxonomy (NCBI): domain Eukaryota; kingdom Metazoa; phylum Chordata; class Aves; order Passeriformes; family Pipridae; genus Manacus; species Manacus vitellinus. Next base: position 925,146 of record NW_021940651.1, on the reverse strand, counting down.
TTTTAAAAGAGTTTACCTATAATAGCTGATTATTTTTGAAGGTATTCTCCTGAGAAAAGTCCCCTAACAGTTCTCTAAAGATCCATGAACACCAAGAAAAAAAATATTAGGTTACCAACAATGGGAGGGTAGAAAGGTAACAGTGAAAATCCAAAGTTGTTAGAGCTCAATGGAAATATAAAGATCTCACTCCAAATTTCTCTCAGTTGTTCTACATTTTTTGCACTCCTTCAAGGTTCTCAAAAAACTCCAGACCACAGCTGCATCAGGGACTACAGAGACTAATGGAAAAAGTGTGTGATCTACTACTCAGAGGATGCAGAGGATGAGATCTGACCCATGAGGTCCTTTACAATACACTTGTAACAGCAATCATAATCCTAATACACATTGTCCTTTCAGGTTCTGTTTCTATGAAAGAAAAGAACATATATATTTATATTTATATATACACACACAAATACATATATGGATACATGTGCATATACATTTATGTATGTGAGTGTGTATAGATATATGAGAGTCACTACAAAGGAAGCACTGAAGGTATGTTGATCACTAACTCTTTTGACTGGCACCCAGAAATTCAAGTCAGAGAGCTTACAGTTTGGTATCGAGGCTTCAGGTGCTGGCATGTAGTTATGTGCTGTCTGCTTGTTGATCTTTGGGAGTTACTCCGTATTCCTTGGGCAATATCATAGATCTCTCCTTCATACTCCTCCTATGCTGAAGCCAAGGAGAAGAACTCATGCAGTCAGCAAGAGTAGTGAGCCTCAGCAAGTATCTGCCACAGATAGGAACTCTAGAAAAAAAATATGACTTTTATTTTTCAAAGGCACAGGCTGGTCCTATTCAGGTGCTTAATTATTCAGGTTAACTGTAGAAGAAATAGAAGTTTTGCCTATTCCCTGGTGAAGGATTAATGAAAATGCCCATGTATGAGGACCAGGTAAAAATTACTGGAGAACTTTAATATTTAGTTAGGGAAGCAAAAAACATTCTTCAATTTATTAGAAGTACTTTAATGAAAAATCCACACTGTTTGCTTTAGTAAAGTGTTAGAAGTCTAGTAAGGGCATGTAAAAATATTTCCTCATTAAAGTTTTTTGAGAGAGATTAAATTAAAAATATCTCTCAGACAACCTTGTGTACAGAAATTTTTGATGGTATAAAGTGCCATACTTCTGTTTAAATAAAGTGGTTAAAATTAAAAAAATACCTAGAACCATAGAATTATTAAGGTTGGAAAATACCTCTTCGGTCTTCGCGTCCAACTGGTAACGTAGCACTGCCAAGTCCACTTCTAATCCATGTGACTCAGTACCATAGCCATACATTTTTTAACACTTATGGGGGTGGTGATTCCAACACTTCCCTGGGCAACTTGTTCCAATGCCCAACTACCCTTTGGACTTCAACACTTTGAACTTATAGCAAAAGTTGGTGTATTTAAAGTTGGGTATAACATTATTCCAGTTTCTTCACACTTTCTCTGTCAGTACACTTCCTTCACAGCAGCTTTGCTATTCCAGTATTGCCTTACCTTCAGTGATGACTGCCAATATTGCCTAACTATTTAGTCCACCTACAAGATTTTGAAAGTATCTAGCTCCTCTCCCCAAGAAATGGTCAAAACTGGTTCCTGGGAAAAGGGTCACTTCACCATCTACCATCCAGCAGTTTCTCCTTTCGTAAAGGAGCTGTTGTTTATCTGCCAGGTTTAAAAGAGCAGTTGAATTTTTTTTGCAGCTATTAATCATTTACAGTATTTGCTAGATTTTAGTGAAATATTCTTGTTGAATCACTGATATGTTGAAAAACGGGTACACTGAAGACGTGGCATGTTGGAAAAATTTCACCAAAGACTCCCAAGTCAGATTTCTTTTGACAACTATAATGTGGGTTCAAATTTTCTGTAACAAGATACAGGGGATAATTTATGAAAAACAGAAAGGAATGCACAGTTATGGAAATTCAGAGGGAATTTTTATATTTCATTCCATTGTTGTTTTGTTTATACAGAGAATATTTTACTTCAAAGGCAGTTGTCAGGTATCTTAGGTCTTATATTTAATGTCATCTTGTCACTGCTTCAGTAGGAAACTTTAATTTTGTATAACTGCTATTAATCCAAGAAAAGCAGGTTTTCTTTGAATTTGAACATTCTCTTTCAGCTTTTGCATTCCAAACATTTTAACTCATAAATCAGTAAATGAAGTTTACTAGAAACAAAAGCTGAGATTTTTAAAACTGAGTGATTCATTGTAATCAGTAGAAGTTCTGTGATTTGGCTCCACTAATTTAGCTGCCACTAAAATTCCCTGATTAATCTATTGCCTAGTATTAAAATTGGGTAGAATGCAAAAGTAGGAAACAAAAGCTGTAAATATTGTAAAACTGAACTTTTTTTCTTATGGCAGTGATAGAATACCTGTATGATTTATTACTGCTAGCAAACCTAAACTATGCAGCAGCTTGCACAAATAGCCACTAAGTGGTTGATGGAGAGGCCAGAACAGCTGCTTTATAGATATCTCAGTGCAAAAGATTAAGCTGTGCTTAACATGGCAAAGGCAATGATACTACAGGTATGTGTCTGCATAGACTCAAATTTAGTTGCTTCGCATCAGGGATTAGAGGCCTGTAGGATATATACTGGCTTGGAGGCTAGCAAGGGTACTTTGTATTTCTTTTTCTCAGTATTAGCTGGACATCAGTTTAACTTCGGGGGATCATTTTGTTTCACCTTTGGGAAGGCAGAATAATTTCAAAGAAACTTTTGTGGATTTTCTTTATAACCAATCCTTAGTCATAAACTTTCAAATGAAGATGCTTGCAGACCTGAAGCACCGCTAGATCTGCTATCTTCATAGCTGGTTCCTGAGCTATGGGCCAGCAAATGGCTGACTTGTAAGGCTGTGCTCTTTTAAGAACATACTTCTGAAAAGTGTATCTAAAAGAGACTTCTGTACAGATCACCCTGAAAATGTGACATGAATTTGTAAAGGGAACAGAAAAGTGGGTAAGAAAGAATTCAGGGAGAATGGAGAACAAGAAAATACAGGAATTGTATACTGAGACAAGCTGAATGAAGATAGGGAACCATATGCTAAGATATGGTAAATCAAGGAGTTTGAAAGGTAGATATGTTCACCAAGTGGCCAAAATAAAGTGGGGGAAGATGTGAGGCCTTTTTTATGATATTCTTTTTTAGCTGCTCCCTTACCACTCCTTTCCAAAAATCAGTGTCAGCAAGGAGGCAGGCTTCAAACAGGGACAATCACTTCAAAAAAGAACACAGCAACTTGAAGTATTTGAGAATCACGGGGGTAGGCATTCCTACTGTTTTTGCATCAGTGAGCCTGGCTGCATATCTCAAGCAGGACACTAGAAGAAGACTGTCACAAGCAGGATATGACACTCACAACACAGTTGACTGTCACTGCTCCTGTAGCGCTCCTGTTAATGTTCTAACCATCTGTGTACTTGGTGTGATCCTGCAGAGAAGAGAAGGGAGGTAAAATAGATAAGATACTCTTCAATTCTTTCTTTGGAAGCTTCTCCACTTTGTAAAAAATAAATTAAGATGGCTTGGGTCAGTTAGTTGTCTGGTGATGGAGAAATCTATAACTCTTTATGTACTTTAAATAAAACAGACACTGAATAAAATATTTGAGCAGTACTAGGACCTGGGACTGCAATTTGAGATTCCCTCTTCCCAGATGAGTACTGGAAACCACGAAACTGGGGTCTTGCGCACTCCACGCTGTAGATCCTGAGTTGCCTCTCTACCTTTGTCCTCAGTATTTCTTACTGGCTAATTATGAGTGACTTAAAGCTCTGATTCCTCCTGGCAAGCTCCTAGTAATTTTTGAACCCCATTTTAAGATGTCTAATTCAGCTGCAGTATGGCAAACAGGTTTAACACAGACTGCTAGATTTCCACTTAGGGGGCTCAGGTGCCTGCCTCTACGAACTTCTCAAAATCCATCCCTGTGACTACAATAGGACACTGTTGGAAACTGAATGAACTGCTTGCATTTGGGAGAAGAACATCTCCATGCTTTGCCAGTACACCAATAAATATTAATATTCATTTGATTGTTAAACTCAAAATCTGATGACTTCTCAAGACAAATATACAGCACATGGTGTTAGGCCAAAGGCAGTTCTGATCCCAAGGTATTATTAAAGTTTCAACATTTTGGCCCCTACCAATTTCTTTCATGCAATTCTTAGAACTGTTACTAAGATGGTCCACGTTAACTGGCAGATGCCCAATGGTAACATATAAAGTACATATTTTACTAGAGTTTTTTAACTAGATAATTGATGGATTAAAAGAGCTAGTATGAAATGAACTCCAGTTTGTTCGTAACCTTCCCTTGTAGACTTGAACCTACTATTGGAGCTAAAGAACAAACTTGTAACCCTTTCAGTATACCTGATATCTTTGATAAATACTGTCACTATTACTTCTTTTTTCCTTGGAAGTTCCTAAACCTTAAGAAAATCAGAAATATTTATGCAGTCTTAGTAAGGAGAGGGGGTGGATTACTAGGGACCCAACTTCTGAAGCAGCTGACTTCTGTGTACTGTTTCTATTGTGTAAAGAGGAAAAAAACACCACCAGCTTATACTGCCCAGCTGCAATAAAAAAATATTTTCCACTGGCATAAGTAAAGAAAGCACAGTCCCTTCAAAATCAATGGCAAATTTCTCACTTACTTCATCTTAAAATACATAGCATATTTTTTTGTATCAGTGCTTCCCTGAAAACTGCCTCTTCAAATATGACTAAGAAATACACTTGTGAGTGTTTTGAATTGCATTAAACACAGGAAGCTTTTACCAGTCCTTTCCTTTGGAACATTTTCATTAACATATCACCCGCACAAGGTCATATGCAAGAGATTCACAAGGCTTTTTATTTGCCATCTGCATAGGGGTAAATTTCAGCCCTGACTTTTAAAAAATCATTTTAATGTTTTCTTGAGATGTAAACTAAGCCAAGTTTCAAACTTGGGATTCCAAGTGAATATTACTACAGCTTGAAAAAAGTGTCTTAAAGAGAAGAAAAATAACTAAGTCATATAACCTGTTTCCCTGTATTTGATGAAAAGGAAAGAAATAAAGCACAATTATCTGACCATACTGTTGCCTTCCAGCAATAAGCAACGGCTCTGAATCTTTCACTCTGTGCACTGTATTCGAATACATGTATTGCATTGTGTCAGAACAGGATGGTCAACTCCAAGTGCTGAAAAATAGGAAGTCAGACTCTTTCTTCATAATCCATAGGATTACAGTGAATAAAAAATATATCTTTAATTTGCCTTTTTTTAATGTTAAACTCTTGAATATCATATTTTATACTTAATCTCTTTAGCTACAAGGACAAGACCTATTTTTTTCAAACAAAAACTGACATTCGCACATAATAGGATAAGTTAAAGCAATGAGGTGTAAGAAAAAAACAACATATATCACAAGGATTTTATCACAACAGTTGGCAATGCTTCTGAACTGTCCACAGTTCTTGCTGATTTTATACACTTCTATGCAGTCTCTTATATCATACATACAAAGAGCTGCTAATTATTTAATTTTTTACTTTTTCTAGCATAACCAACTGTAAATATCCCAGTGAACCATATTTAATAACAATCACTCCATGTACAAAGAAGCCTTAGAATATGGCAGATAGAAAGTCAATATTCAGAGGTGTTCCTCCTTTTTGTCCCACAGAATGATGCCTGGATTCAGACAAGAAGTAAAATACCCATTTTCTTTATAAAAACTCCTATCCTTCTGAAAATCTCCATTTCCTTCCTGGTATTTGCATAATGAGCAAAATCTTTGGCAGTTTGCCAAATTAACTACTGGCCACACAACAGTCAAGCTGAATGGGAACCCTGAGAACAGGCTGTCATCCTTGTGAAGGTAGAAAAGCCCAAATTTCCCAAGAATCTCTTCTTTTAATTGCAGTATATAATCCAAATAATTATTTCTTTCTCTGAAGAAATCCCTCCACACCACTTCCTTCAAGCTGGAGAAGATCCAATAAGACTCCTTCTATCTGACCCTGTGGGAAAAAAAAGCCCCCTACTGCTAGACAAGGTCGTTGATTAATTTAAACAGTTCTTCATGACTGAATACTTAGACTTTACTTCCTATTGCTGATACATAAGTTCCCAGGCCTTGCCTGAAAACATTCTTGCAAAATTTAAAGCATTTGGATGTTGTAGGTGAACTCTATAGGTTTTAGAAGAACACCTCAATTCTGCCCAAATTATTTTTGAGTTATGATACCCTCTTCAACTGAGCAAGGTGCCAATTGTAACAAAAATGTCATGCAAAATTCAAATAGGAATGTGGACCGGAATTTTTTTAGAAAGCTCAGAAGTGAAAAAGTTATAATACTATGGTTACTATTAGTAAGTTAAATAAGCTTCAGTAATCTGATAGTGTTCTTCCTATAATATCCTAAGTCTCATTTTGCCAAGCAAGGCCCTGCAGGTGAGGGTAAGAATTTTGATATACTTTTCTGTCTCTGAACCGCACTGCCTATTCACTCTTCAATGTATATGTTTCTTTCCTAGCTTGCCATACAACTGTCTAAGTACCTCAGAAGCTATACCTTCTGTCTATATTCAATCTGCTCATATTTTCCCTGGTAATCTTCTGTAATATCTCCACAGCAAATGCATATAAAGAAATTGTAAGAATAATGGAAGAGCTTTGCTCCCAGGAATATGGAGCTGTCAGGATATAGATTCTTACATACTGTGAGTACATTCTTCAATAAGATGTTTGCTACTTCCTCTTAAGATACTGACTATTATACACAAGTCTTGGGAATAAGGATATTGTCCGTGGTCAGTGGGCACAGCAGAGAAAACAGGAAGGCTCTTGTGTTTGTACTATACTTAGAGCCAAGAGTTGGTTTCCGCACTAATGACAGGAAATGTTGAGCAATAAGAGTCTTGCTCCAAAAATTACATTGAAAATTAGATGTTGTAATGCTCCCTTTAAATTATAGGGGAAAGAATTTAGGCAAATAGCAAGTGAAATGGTGGATAGCGAGCTAGCTAGGAAATAATTTCAATTAGCAGTATAGAAAAGTAATTACATTTTTGTGCTTTCAAATAAGGTCCATCAAATACTTCTGCATTCTGTATTCCAAAGCAATAGTGATTGTTCTTGCATTCTGGTAAATCTCAGTAAAGGATGGTTACATTAAGCATGCTTATTTTACCAAAGCACACTGTTCAAGATTCAATGGGTTGGTTTTTGGCCAACAAGTCAGCACAATTGAGTTATTTATAAAGCTTAAAGTACATGCTGTGCACTTTTTATACAATGTACTAGAGTAAGGATTAGGTAGTATTTTTGGCTCAGCTATATTATGGAATCGTTTAATTATGAATGAAAGACCAGGCCATGTTATTTCCTCCTTGGAGTGGAGGGAGAATAGGATGCTACTTAATCAGAAGGGAAAGGATTAATGAAAGTCTGTAAAGAAAAAAGTCCATTCAATTATATCATTTAACTATTTAAAGATGTAAATATATAATAGATTTGACCCTCTGATTGAATTTAGAAAAAGATGCTATACTCCAGAAATGAAACTCAGCTTAGCATCCTCTTTGAGAATATTCTTTTGATTTAGAAAGTGGATTGGCTCCAGATCACCACATGCATTATTAGGAAGAGGAGAAAGTAGATTGAAAACAATTGTAATTATTATTTAATAGCACTGCAATATTGTCTGATTGCATGACTTGCCAGAAATAAGACAAAAAAGAAGCAAAATAGAGAAGAAGAAAGAGAAAAAGAAAGGAAGAAGAAAAAAAGTTCAGAACAACTAGAAACTTAAAAAGGAATTGCTTATTCTCACTCTGTAATCGGGATTGCAACACTAAAGATAGTATTCCTCTGACCAAATGTAGAGTTGAACTGGCTATAGTAAATTATGAATCATCATCCCCTTATAGTCACTGGAGAGAAAGATACGCTTCCAGGAAGCAATGTATATCCTCCAAAAAACACAACTAAGATAGGTCACATAAAGCTTTTTCCAGTATGCCTCATTTTGTGTCTAACTTTTGAATATTGAATATATCATGTTCAGACATGTGAAATTACGTGAGAAGCCTAGCTCTAAAGACCAAAGTAAACTGTAGTATCTGATTGTTGTCTAAAGAATGTATTATCTCTCTACTTTGGTGCAAAAATCTCAATAACAATATTAGGGAAAGGCAGGATGCCAAACTACAAATTCATCTTGTACCCTATGGATCATAAATAAAAATATTATCTTACTTTTATGAAAGAACTGTATAAGTTATTAGGAAAAAAATGTAGGAAAATTTAGGACTGTAAGTAGGTTATTGGTAAGATTATTTCTCACTCTTATATTATGCCCTGCCTTATTTTCATAAGAAAAACAGAGGCAGTAAATACATTACTTACAGATTTCCGGTGCAGCTAAATCTGTCATTCCAAATACAATTCAATTTTATGCATGTAACTCACATTTGTAATCCATTCCATAGTCAACCATTGTAAAATATATTAAAGTAAGGAGCAAAATTTCTTATCTCGAGAAAACCCCCTATTTTAGATTTCAGAGTCATCAAGCATAATATTTAGATCATGTTGAGGGAGAGGGTATTCTCTCAACCCAATGTGACTTCTGGTATAGTAAGAAGAGATTAGAAGTTGGAAGATACCAAGAAAAGACAGAATCATTTATCTGGCATTAAATATGAAGGTATGTTTGAAATTGAGCAAATGTTCTAAGGAGTCTCAGTGACATGAAAAGCGACAAAGGTATTTTAATCATATGAATATCTCCATATTTCTTTTGAGTGTAAATTGTCAAGTCATTATCTTTTCTCTTTATCCTTTATCCTTTTTCTATAAAGGAAAGTTCCTTTCTGGGATAAAGCACGCAACATTGAACGTAACACTTAACAGGTGTGTAGATCACTGTTACACTAAGGTCTCTTTCCTGAGCGGTAGTAAGCAATACAGAGCCAATTGTTTGGAATATATAAGTAGGATTATGATCCTCTTTTACATTTACCACCATCAGGTTGTAACTTCCATTCCATTTCCCAATCATTCATTATTGTCCAATAATTCTTGATCAGTTTGTTTGACAAGTTTGAATAATTTGCGTGACTTCAAAAAATTATCACCTCACTACTTCAGATTGTGTATGTGTAATTCAATTATCTGTGTCTCAGCAGTGATTCCTGGGGTGTACTGGGGATAACTTTTCACTTTAAAATGAGACCTCTCTAATACTACCCTTTATTTCCTCTTTTCTGCTGTTGTTAATCCAAAAGACCCTACCATTCTGTGGTGATTTGGTTCCTTTTAACTGCCTTTAGTGAACAACCTTTTCAAAAACTTTTTGAAATCCAAGTACCCCAATCATGCCTTTCCATATGCTGTTGACTTGTTCTAAAATCTGTAGCAGAGTGCCCATGCTCATTTGAAAATTATATTGTGCAACTATCAGCCAAGGTCTTGTTCTCACAAGACACAAATTAAAACTTAAAGGAAAGCTGTTTTTATTCTGTTATTTTGTGGAATGAAGTCATGTATGATCACTTGGCTTGCCTTCCAAAACTTTTCTAAAAAAGGAATTTAAAATGTAATTGGTAATTTTTTTTTTAAAATTAGAATGGTAACAGTGGAAATCTTGAAGAGAATTTACTGGTCCGTAAATAAACTGGCAAAGAACAGAAAGATTGGTTATTCTGTAACTGTGGGAAAGACTGCAATAAGGCACAAGGGGAAGACTCTTACCACTACTGCAAACGTAGGTCCATTCCTTTTACTAGGCACTAGAGAATACACACTTGAGACAAACCTTGTTAATGGGGAAAGCATTACTCAGTCTTTTGTTTAATAGGAAATCAAATTTCCTCAGTGTCAGTCCTCAAGGAACTACTTGTTCCTTAAGGCAGGAAATTTGTGTATCTTACAGATTATATATATGTCTGCATGAGATTTAAAAAAATCTAACCAGAAACTCCTATTTCTCCATTAAAAATGACCACCTCTTGGGCAGACATTTACAGGAGCTCATAACATTATAGAGTTCATTAGAAGGAAATCAAACAGTTCCTTATAATGGGTACTACAGTGTTTATTTGGCCTTATTGCTGCAATAGAGTGATTTGGGGGATACCAAGTCAACAAGTGTCAGATCAAAACTAGCTGACTAGAGCTTCTTTGAGCATGACGGAAGCAATATTACTAGTTTGAAGGTAGCAACAGGTTGCCACTTCACCAATCAGCCCCCATATCTGGTAGTATTTGCTGGGTACTTGTTACTCAGATTTAGAAAGTTTTTCAAGATCCTCAGATTCTTCTGTAGACCAAAAAAAGTGTAGATATAGATGTAGACATGGTTCAGTGGTGGACCTGGCAGTGTTACGTTAATGATTGTACTCTATGAACTTCAGGTCTTTTCCAACGTTAATGATTCTGTGATTCTATGTTTCTTGATATCTTCTCTTTGTTACCTCAACATTTATACTTCTGTGTGCTCTAAAACTAAAGGTATTTTGGAATCATTTAGATAATTAAAACTCTGCAGCTGACTTGTAAGTAAGTAAATAGAAATTTTAAACTTCTAACTTACAAAAGCTTGCTGTTGCAAATGTAAATTGAACATCATGGCAAGCATACAAAGAAGTCTCCATGGATGTGATGAACTTAGTGTGAATTTTTACTGTTGTGACACAGAGCTAGGAGCAGTTCCTAGATGGTGGTAGATCTCTACAAGTATCCCCCTTTTGCAAGTCAATTAAACTACCAGAAATAGACAAAGAAGCCAGCCTCGTGTTGTGGTACTGGATTTCCACGACTCACATTGAGCTGTAGCATCCTACTGCCATCATGTGTTCAGCTCTTTCAGAGCATAGGCACACAATCATTTTGGAAACAGCTGGAGGGGTTTGGGATATTCCTGCCTTTCAGCTATTATATACTGCACTGTGGCTGGAGCTTTCAGTCTCTGACAGGAAGGTGCAGAAGAGGAGATACCGAACCTCTATCTGCAGTGTGAACTCAGTCACTGGTGTGCCTTAACCAGCTTAGAGGATGTTTTACTGCTCTGTATTACAAGTGGTCTGATGAGTTATGGCTTAAGCAAGCAGATGGTCCAGGCAAAGCTCTAGATTAGATGTTGTTCAGAAATAAGTCCTGTGTGAAACTAAGATTCATATCTACAACAACTGACTATTTTTTTCTTCAAATACTCAGTCCTTTTCCTTTTCCTTACTCTACTCTTTTGAAAATACATCATCATGCAGTTGAGGCATACCTGCAGTTAAGGCAGCTCCTCAAAGCTACTACTCAATTGTGTAGCAGCCCCATCTATCCAAGGAGAACTTTGGTCACCACGTGGGGGTATGTTCATGTGGAAAGACATGCAGATGAACACATTTTAAGCCTCAAAAAACTATGTCTTCCCCTTATCTCGGTACGCTGCAAGGTTTCAGTTTGACTTTGACAGAACACTTTCTTCTGGAAACACCAAGCAAAGGTGTCCTTTTTTCTGCACCTTCAGCCCTTACAATCAAAAACCAACAATCATCCACACTTGGCCCTCGAAACTGTCCAGCTGAGATGCTGGAAAAAGGAGTGACTGATAAGGCACAGAGCAAATCATCTGTCTAAATCTACTGTAATTTACCTTTCCAATGCAAGACTCTCTCCATTCTCTCTCTCTCACTGGACTAGAGCAGAATAAGTGTTCCTCCCTTCAAACTAACTAGCTGCTATGTTCTGGATTGTCTCTGCTTTTTTCCAGACGAGGATTCCTGCTGGTTTGGGAGCATACTGTTTCTGGAGCATCCTCAGAGACAAAATTCCACGTCATCCTTGCTCTAGAGGTGCTGCAGAAATGACAAAGAAAAGACAGAGAGCAGAAAAAGGACCAAAATTAATGTGATGCAAGACATAGTAGTGGTATCCCTTGATCACATCCCTGAAATTTGACACTGTCACGCATGATATCCTTGTCTCTACACTGGAGAGGCAGAGATTTGATGGGTAGACCGCTCAGTGGATAAGGAATTGGCTGCATTGTCACACTCAAAGAGTTGTGGTCAATGACTTGCTGTCATCCAGAGGGAAAGGATATCATCCAGAGGGACCTTGACAGGCTTGAGAGGTAGGCCTGTGTGAATCTCATGAAGTTCAGCAAGGCCAAATGTAAGGTTCTGCTTCTAGGTCAGGGCAATCCCAAGCACAAGTACAAGCTGGGCAGGGAATGGACTGAGAGAAGCTCTGAGGAGAAAGACTTGACAAGAATCTCAACATGACCCAACAATGTGTGCTTGGAGTCCAGAAAGCCAATCCATTCCAGGGCTTCATCAAAAAAACATGACCAGCAGGTCGAGGGAGGTGATTCTCCCCCTCTACTCTGCTCTTATGAAACCTCACCTGGAGTACTGTGTCCAGTTCCAGAGGAGGACCATGAAGATAATCAAGGGACTGAAGCACCTCTCCTGTGAAGACAGGCTGAGACAGTTGGCTTCGTTCAACCACAAGAAGGAAAGGGTCTACAGAGACCCCATAGTAGCTTTCAAGCACCTAAAGGGGACCTGTAAGAAATCTGGAGAGGAGCTAGGGATTTAGATTAGATACAACACTGTGATAGTGCTGAGGTGCTGGCACAGGCTGCTGAGAGAAGGTGTGGATGCCCTATCCCTGGCCATGTTCCAGACCAGGCTGGATGGCGCTCTGAGCAGCCTGGTCTAGCGGAAGGTGCCCCTGCCCATGGCAGTGGGGTTGGAACTATATGATCTTTAAGATCCCTTCAAACCCAAGCCATTCTAACATTCTGTGAAATTGTATGGGAACCACAAAGGACACAAAAATAGTTGAGTGTTCCTTAATGTCTCCAGGAGACCATGGCCAGACTATAGTTAATACATTGCTGAACACATATTCTAGTTATGTAAAACAAGACCATCTTTCTGTGAATTTATTTGTGCCTGAAGTAGAACTGTATGTAGAGGAGAAGCAAATAAATATTTCAATAAACATGCAAGATCAAGAAAACATGCAATTTATATTTTCTGAGGTCATAAGCAAGTAATGAAAGCAAACAAATGTCAACAGTATAATTTTTTCCCTAAACTTCCAAGTTTGGAAACATCTCTCATGTTTTAATTAAAAAAAAGTAGAACAAGAGAAAGCAAATATAGTTTTTGAATGGAAATGTCATACATGTGAAAGTGTCCACTAAGTACATTTTTTTATTTTTATTCTGTCTTTTTTTTAGACATAAAATACTTATGAAATAATCATAATCCAAAGCCTGTACACTAGACATTTCACTTTTGCATTCTTGCTGTCATTGCCAATAGTTTGTTCTTTGAAGGTCTAACCTCAGGTGCCAGTCACAGCCTGTTAAGGCTAGGCTACATCCTCTTGATCAGCTTCCATAAATGAAATGCTGTAAAATACCTTCTGTTTTTTAAGATTCAAATTCCATTTGGAGCTTGGAGTCAAAGGAAATTTGGAAAGAATGAAATTAAAATATTTCTGTGTTTACCCAGCTCGGAACGATCCTTGTTATTTATTTAACAATTTAGAGTTTAAAGTTTTGGATCCTGTTTTATAGTGTTTATATAAATTAATTGCATTTGGTTTTATTTTAAACTTTTTATTTTTCTTAGGTGAACGTTTATTTAGCTTTATCCTAAAAGAAAAGTTAAAAGATAATGGTCTTTCCACACTTTCTAGGTGTTTGAATCTGTTGCTCTGGATGAGTATTTAAATTATTTCCCAGCGAGTTTGACTTGCAGATAATTTCATAATAAAGTGAAGTAAACAAGTTATTTAAAAATATAGTTTAAAAAATGTTGTACAAGAGTTACTCATTCCAAAGCATATTTTTGATAGAGAGCTATAATTCTTTTGCACCCACACATAAAGACATATGTGTCACACATATGCAGTCATGCAAAGAAAGGACTCATGGACTCAGAGATACATATATTTTATTTTAGTTGCTATTAAGGTACTTTTCCTTCGAAGTTTCACTAGCTTACTAATTTTTCCCTAAATTCCTTACAGTTACATTTGGTTTGTACCCCTTGCAAGGAGCTACAATCACAATAAATAAGAATGTTCATCTTTTCACAGATTTTTCTCCCCTGTCTTATATGCATTAGCATCTACAGAAACTGTCTTTTCCAGAATTACTCTCTTACCTCAGACTATTAATGTGGGATGAACAATTTCCAAAGCTGGCACTAAAAAGATGAGGGGTACAATAAGGAATATTTGGGCCCCCCCCAAAAAACCCAAACCTAAAGAAAGATATTCTACCAATAGAAGAAAGTATCTCTGCCTTTGTTGAGCATTACTTCCTTGAAATCCATTCATACCATGTGGAAATCTATAAAGAAAAAAAAAAGAAAAAAAAAAGGAAAAGCGATATTAATTACCATTCAATTTCTGATGCCCAGGGAAGCCTACATTTGAAAACATAGAGAGTATGTCACATATCTTGATTATTTGCCATGAAATGTGGATGTTAAAAAAAAAAACCTCAAGAGATAACTGTGTGCATAAATAGAATGAGATCTGAAACCTTACCTGTTTCAGTTTTACCTTCAGTATAACTGGAGAATAATATGAAGAAAACGTCAGAAAAAATCAGCCTTTTTTTACCACTATGATACAAATAGCTTTTAGAGAGAGCCACGCAGTTAAACAAAAAAAAATCCGCATTCTTTCTTTGATTATGGGGGTAGGAGGGAATCACTTTTAGCTCTTTTTTAGCCTCTCTGAAAGCAGCTCCTGCTAATTTAGAAATCCTGTTGCTCTTCTATTTAATTTTCATAATTGAGATATGGTTTAAAATAATGAGAGTGAATACATATTTAATGATTTAAAGATACACTAGTAAACTCAAGAGAAAAGATTGATGTCAAATATAGTCTTTTATCTAACTGGCTATTTTACTGCATGTTAATGTTGTGCAGAAGAATATGACATTTAAATCTGTTTTCTTAGATAAAAAAAAAAGAAAAAATAAATGGTGTACCTTAGAATGAGGTATACTGCTACCTTAAATGAAAGTATTTTTAGCAAAAACAATAGTAGAAACTTTCAGGCAAAGTCTCTTGAATTTTCCAGTTCTTTGAACTATGGTTCACTCTGGCACGGATGTATTTTTTCTGGTTCACAACTGAACGCATGCTGAGAGCTGATGCATCTTTTCTTACGTTTGTACCAGTTAATTGTTTCAGTGAATGCTGCACATACATCTACAACTTAATCAGGGAGTGCAATTCTCTGTATAACTTGAGTATAATATTCTAATCTTCTGCATCAAAATACATTTTGTCGACAACAGTCTATTACACTTTCTGGCTTCTATCTTGATGAGTCAAAACATGAGTAAAAAAAAGCTAAATTGACATATTTTTTAAAAATCAGTTTGTTCTGTTCTTACAAAGAGCATCCATAAGCTGCAATTTCTCTCCTTTCAGTCTAATAATAGCTCACAGTATTTTCCCATACTAAATTCTCTGTATTGCCTTCCAATGAAATTCTCCTGTGTAAGTGCTCCTCCAGTCTGGTACATATATTTCAATGACCTATTGATTTCTTATGTGCTGGTCCTGGCCATACGGTCCTCAGATTCAGATACATAGCAGCTGTTAAGAGCAGTTCATTATATGTACAGTATGTTTCTAGCAGATAATTTCAGGTAAAGAGTCATATAGCTTTTAAAGTGAAAAAGTCAACTTGACCATATAAAGCTTTGAGATCAGGTTAAAGAAAGAATTCATGAAACATCCATAGGTTTTTATATAGCCTCTGCACCTTTTGAAGTTAGTAACTCAGAAAGAAAGCAGAGTACATATATAAACAAGAATCATCACCTTCATTTCCACTTCTACTGCACTCACTACTCAGGTATATTTGGTTCAGTATGGATACCCATATTTCCTCCTTTCCCTGGCATTTGAGACCCTGTGTAAGAACTTCTCAGTCTAGCTGGGTTTACACACGATTCAGACTGGTTTCCTGAGTGGGTTAAAGACACAAATAAACTACTACACTCAGCAGATTGCCCTGAGAAGGAACTACTGATGATTTTCACCCACCTACCCAACACTGTTGATTGGTTTTGCAGTAGATTGTGATGTTTCTGAAATGGTGTCAGAGCACCTCTTTACTCAGACTTCACCAATTGGCCTTTAAATTCAAAAGAGCCTGGTTAAGCCATTATTATAAAAAGAAGAAACAAAGCAAAAAATCAACGGAAAAATCATCAAGAAAACAATTCCAAAATGATAGAGATATATTGACATACATAGCAACAGGCAAAAACATGTTACAACCAATTAGAATTCATTGAAAGCATTTTCTGAAATCAAATAAGCAGTGAAAAGGAAAAAAGCCCCAACTCACCAGCAAAACAAAACCAAAAAATCCTAGCAACAACAATGACTTCAGTGAGCAAAGGGCCGTGTTACCTGGCTCCCTGCCGCTGGCAATTCTATGCTTTTCAAACATCACTTGCAACATGCTCTTCAGATTATTGATACATTATTTGCATTCTCTTTGGGTTGGAATTTTGTTCCAGAAATAACAGTTCGGAGCATGTTCTAGGAAAAATCCTCCTTAAAAAATGAGAAGAGTTTTAGGGGCATTATGTTAAAACTGACCTTTGAGCATTTGTGATACACAAAATTAAGCAGGGAAACATGACCATTTGTATATTAATTTGTGTGTCTATCTATCTATCTATCTATCTATCTATCTATCTATCTCCCTATTGTCTTTTCATCTCAGCTACTGGCTGTTTTAGGGTATTTATCACACTAGTTCTTGAGGGAGTAATCCATTCTAAAATTATATTTGCCTTGTGGTCATCATAATAAAGCCCCAATCTTGATCAGGCTACCTCAGCTTTGCTATAATGTGTCCTAAATGATAAGAACAATAAGGAAGCTGACAGGTAAGAAAAATAAGTATTAATACTAAACAAAGCAATGCAAAGCGTGAATAATCAGAGTCATCCTCTCAAACGTGCATGCAGTAGAACAAAGTAAATTAATCCTCTGCTAGTAACATATAGTGTTTACAGTACAACAGCACTTAGGAGATACTCATGCCCAATTAATTCCCTGGAACACAATGAGCACTGCAGCTGCCATGGATCTTAGGTAATTTCTCACAGCCATAATAAAACCACCAAAAAGCTTCCATGTAATTGTCTTGTACAGGCATCTCATGAACATTTATTTTTCATCACTGTTCCTTACCTACTACAAGATAACTGAACTTTTACCTTGCAGACAACTTTGAAAAAGCACCAAATTAATTCCTCTTATTGCGGTGCCTTCTTTCCCTATCAACTCAATAGCCAATCTTTGTGTGCTAGAAACTGAGGCAGGAGAGATTTTGTTTTGTTTTATCCACAAGTGCATCTCCTGATCCTACCACTGACTTCCCCAGGCTGCACCTTAGGTAGACTGCATCTAGGACATCATCCCTTATATAGTCTTAGCCTCCTTCATAGCTTCCTAGCCATTTACTTTGTTTCTCTTCTGCCTTTCTTTACATTTCAACAAAATTTTCTTTTAGCTATGTGCCACTTGTTTAAATTTGAATAGAATGACCATTTTTGTTCTATTATAACAGCCAGTTAGAATAAGACTATCATGTTGCAGTATCTTTCACCATGCTTATGGCTATTTCTCCATTAGCTTTCATAGCATGACTGTCCTTTTAAATTCCTGTGTACTATGGACAAGATAAAAAAAAAAAAGACCTTTACAATTATGTTATTAATTTTCCAGCAGAACATGGGTGTTAAAGATATTGGAAACTTTCAGTGTGATAATTTGACTGTGAATTTGTGTTTTTAAGGAAAAGTAATTGTGTACAGATTTTTTTTTGGGGGGGCGGCTTAATTTATTTTAATTTTTTTATTTTAAAAGATAAGCATGGATTGCTTAACAGCTCTGCTTCGACAGTTTATCAGTAAATCACTTCATACCAAAACATCATAGCTGACATTTAGTTGGGGTTTTGTTTTTTGTTTTTTTTTTACTCTCAGGAATTTGCTTGTTTTCAACCAGGCAGGTTTTAATTTTGAAAATATCACTCTACTGTATTGATTCACCCAAATGTCAGATTCAAGCAAAAACTGTGAAGATCATGAATGCTGCATTATAGGAAGGAAAACGATCAGGGGTGTGGTGGATTTTGGTTCATTATAGCATAAACAAAAATCCAACAAAACCAGTACAGGAACAGAGCTGACTACTGAGTCTGTGAACACAGATGTCTACTCTCCAAAGCTCTCTCCTCACAAAGAAGCAGAAAGAAGGGAGGGCAACTGGTGTAGCTTCAGTTTTGCATCCAAAGGTTGTTGAGAGAGTACAGACAACTCCTGACCTGAATGGAACTCTTTCCATAAGCAGACTGCCTGCTCTGGCTTTGATAGGCATTGGGCCATGGTCCATTGCCCACGCCGATGTAATGACTATGTCAACATGATGTCAACAAATGTCTCATCAAAGAGGAGCTATCTTTAAATCATTTCACCAGTGTCTTAAGTATATATGTAATTTTTAACCTTCATTTATTCCCATCTCTTTATTTTTCCATTTTTTTTAAGACCATCTTGTTTAATATAGACAGAATAAACTGAACTCCTTCTTTCACATTTGATGTTACTTATATAATTTTTTCTGCTTGCCATAAACTGAAATGTTGGCCCCATTTTTTTTTCTTTATAATTCCTGTGCCTAAAGACAACTTTCAATGTTTAATGGTTCTACACCACCATTATGTTGGCCAGTTGAGGACGAAGTCCCCCACCTTTTGCTTATGGAGCTGAAACTGGGAATGCGAGCATGGGTAATAAGTAAAGGTTCACTAAACAGCATCACAAGTATCAGAAGCAGTGGGTTTAGTGGCAGCTAAAACAGAATTTTCAGGCAGGTTTGTACACAGGGCAAGGGAACTACCTGTTTCAACTCTTTCTTCATGAAAGACTAGAGGCAAAAGTGTCAAGTATGGTTTATGTTATTCCCTTAAGTGGTTAAAAATATCCCAGACACCAGGCCACATTTGAAATCCATAGCAAAGTACAGTGTCAGTCAGAGCTTGACTTGATGCCAGTGAACAGCTGTATATTTTGGACTTTGGTGAAAACTCTGAAGCCAATACACCTCTCCTGCAACACAAAAGATCCAAAAAGGGAAAAAAAATCCTATATGTGAATTGAAATAGTGAAATGGAACATATAGTTAACTTGTGTAGGTCATTAAAATTGAGATTTTACATAACTTGTTAGCCTGAGTCTGTGCTTTACTCATTAACAAATGGATTCAGAATTTAAAGTTTCAGCCTGGCCATAACCTATTGAGGGTGATACAAAAGCTCCATTGCCCTCAGTGTTAGACCTTAAGCAACACCATGGTAACTGTACACAGTTATCTACAACTAAACTAAGTGATAAGTCACTTGGTTGATTCTTTCTTTGCCTTTTCTTTTTTTTTTTTGTCCTCAGATGCACTTACTGAAGTATATTATGTAGATGTGTTTAGTTGCTATTGTATATCCCTGTATATCATTATTTTTTTAGGTTATAAATTAATAATTATGATTCAGTAGAACAAGCAGCAGTTGTCTAACTCGTTTGATTTCAAACAGAGGCAAAAATAATTCTATTCCTCCACTCTATAAAAAGAATAACATAAACATGAAGACAATACTGGGAAGGTTATATCCAGCTGTTCTGAGCCACGTTCTTACTACAATTAATCTAGTGTTTTACAGACTCAAACCAAGAAAAATATCCATGTTCTGATGCTGTCTTGGGATAAGTTTAAATTCATGTCCACCTTTCTTCACATGTGCTTAAGGAGAGCTTTGGGGGTTTCTTTGATTTGGAGTTTCAGAGTATGCAGACTTAAATATCATAGCAGCACTGAAAAAATGTGTGAAATTAGAGAAGACTGTAGATAGTACAAAAGAGAGCATTTAAACTTCAATAACACAATATTCTTGATAAAGGTATTTGATGGAGGAAAAGATGCAAAAATTAATCTTTTTTAACTAGTAGAATCCATGTGAGAAAGAAACTATACATTTAAGAAATTAGATATATGAGGGAAGTAATTCTCTGCATAAATAGACCAAATTAATGTGCAAAGTTAGGGACATTCTAAGCCCACCCAAGTAGACCTAGAAGTCAAGAAGGTTTAGTAAATATTCGAAAAAAAAGATTAAAAAAATTAGTGGGATGTCAGAAAAGAGTGAAACCCAATGATATAGCCTGAGTAGAAAACTGAGACATTGAGAAGCAGTTTACATACAAATATTGCTAATTCAATCTTTCCCAGGTTTCAGTCTTATGGATTTTAGAATAGTCACATTTTCTTCAGTAATATAAGTAATCTTATTGCTGACCTTGTCTTAGATAGTCTAGAACGTGGACACAAATTCATATTCCAAAAATAGCCTGGACTAAATTCTTGAATTATCGCCTTTCAGCTTTCTGCCAGGACCATAAGTATTTGAACAAGAAAGGCTTATACCTTTGACTCCTGAGGTTGACTGAGCAACACCACTAGCTGTTGATATGATATTCTTAGAAGGGTGATGGCCAGGAGCTTCTACAGATACATCAGTAGTAAAAGAAGCGGCAAGGAAAACCTCCATTCTTTATTGGACATGGGGGGGAACATAGTCACCTAAGATGAGGAAAAGGCTGAGGTATTTAACACCTTCTTTGTCTCAGTTTTCAATAGAAGACAGGTTGTCCTGCAGACAGCTGGCTTCTGGAGCTTGCAGAAAGAGATAAGAATCTGAATAGCCCCCCTGTAATCCAGGAGGAAACAGTTAGTGACCTGCTGAGCCACTTAGATCCTCACAAGACCATGGGACCAGATGGAATCCACCCAAGGGTGATGAGGGAGCTGGTGGAAGAGCTCGCCAATCCTCTCTCCATCATCTACCAACAGTCCCGGTTCACTGGGGAGGGCCCAGATGATTGGAAGTTGGCAAATGTCATGCCAATCCACAAAAAGGGCCGGAAGGAGAACCCAGGAAACTACAGACCCGTCAGCCTGACCTCAGTGCCTGGCAAGGTTATGGAGTAGATCATCCTAAGTGCAATCACACAGCACCTACAGGATGGACAAGGGATCAGACCCAGCCAGCACGGGTTTAGGAAGGGCAGGTCCTGTCTGACCAACCTGATCTCCTTTTATGATCAGGTGACCCTCCTGGTGGATGAGGGGAAGGCTGTGGATGTGGTCTACCTGGACTTCAGCAAGGCCTTTGACACTGTCTCCCATAACATTCTCCTGAAAAAGCTGGCAGCCCATGGCTTGGACAGGGGCACTCTGTGCTGGGTTAGGAACTGGCTGGATGGCCAGGCCCAGAGAGTGGTGATGAACAGTGCTGCATCCAGTTGGCGGCCAGTCATTAGTGGTGTCCCCCAGGGATCAGTGTTCTGGGCCCTGTTCTATTTAATATCTTTATTGATGATCTAGATGAGGGGATTGAGTCCATCATTAGCAAATTTGCAGATGACATTAAGTTGATCAGCTGGAAGGCAGGAGGGCTCTGCAGAGGGACCTGGGCAGGCTGGAGAGTTGGGCTGATTCCAAGGGGATGAGGTTCAACAAGGTCAAGTGCCGGGTCCTGCACTTTGGCCACAACAGCCCCCTGCAGCACTACAGGCTGGGCACAGAGTGGCTGGAGAGCAACCAGGCAGAAAGGGACCTGGGAGTTTGGATTGACAGGAAGCTGAACACGAGCCAGCAGTGTGCTCATGTGGCCAAGAAGGCCAATGGCATCCTGGCCTGGATCAGGAACAGGTGTGGCCAGCAGGACCAGAGCAGTGATTCTTCCCCTGTACTCAGCGCTGGTGAGGCCACACCTGGAGTACTGTGTCCAGTTCTGGGCCCCTCAGTTCAGGAAGGATATTGAGGTGCTGGAGCAGGTTCAGAGAAGAACGACAAGGCTGGTGACAGGACTTGAGCACAAGTCCTATGTGGAGAGGCTGAGGGAGCTGGGGCTGTTCAGCCTGGAGAAGAGGAGGCTCAGGGGAGACACCCTCACTCTCTAACAACTCCCTGAAAGGAGGTTGTAGCCAGGTGAGGGTTGGTCTCTTCCCCCAGGCAACTATCAGTAAGACAAGAGGGCATGGTCTTACGCTGTGCCAGTGGAGGTTTAGGTTGGATGTTAGGAAGAAATTCTTTACAGAGAGGATAATCAGACATTTGAATGGGTTGTCCAGGGAAGTCGTGGATTCTCCATCCCTAGAGGTTTTTAAGATGAGACTGGATGTGGCACTTAGTGTCATGGTTACTAGACCATGGTAGTGTGTCAAGGATTGGACTTGATGATCTCGAAGGTCCCTTCCAATCCAGCTGATTCTATGATCTGTGAAAATAGCCATGATATTTATTGACTCTCCCCAGAATATTCCGCTTTGGCACAGAGGCTAGCAAAATCACATTTTGCTAAGACTAAGACACAATCTACTGCAAACTAAAAGACCTCCTGAATTGTTGTACTTTAGTCTTTTTATATAAGATTTTTTATGCAAGATTAAGTCCTGATGAAATATCTACAGAGAGGACCTCTAGAAGATGTATCATATACATCATAAGATTAAGAAAAGTATGTTAAAAATGCTGGGGAGAACTTAGCATTTAAAGCACCAAATCACAAAATTATAAAAGACATTTAAATCCATTAATGTGGAAATTCTTGTTTGATACAGAAGCCAAAATCAAGTCTAGTCGATCAGTCAACCCTGTTTTACAGGATTTTTCTTCATTTTTCTTAATCCGCAAAGAATTTAAAGCCTCAAGTTTTACCAGCATCCAAATGAGACAGTTCTCGACAATGTAGACAAATATTAGGGATGGATGAAATAGTTAAGATAACACAGGGATCAGCCCAAATCTTCACTAAAAAAAAAGTGTGAAAATTATAATAATTGAGTGCATAGAGTTAATTTTAGTTTTTTCTACAATTTCATGCATATCTGCACTAATTCCTCAGTCTGGAATCAGAAGAGAGGGATGCAAAAATGACTAAGAAAACATCAATAATATTTCCAGTGGGAATGGAAGACTACGGTATGAACATTTTTACAAGTAACTTATTTTTCTCATGGGATTTCCAGTACAGATATTTTTAAGCAAAAGGGAGTTTTGCTAAATTGGAAATAAATATGAATAAACATTCACATTTTAGAGGGCTGAATTTAACCTCTTCACCCTTCCTTTTCTGCTTTTAATGTTTATTTAGCACACGAATAACCAACAGGAAAAAAAACGGAGGTGGGAAGAAGAAAGAATTTCTCATTCCTATATTTTGGCCAGCACATTCCTTGGGAGCATAAGTGAAGTGGTTCAAAAAATGCAAAGACTTGGGAATTTATGTGATTTTGACCTGTGTAACAATGGACTTTGGATGCATTAATACGAGTGGTTAAAGAATGTGTACCTTTTGGGGGGAGTCAGTTTAATCTATTCAACTCTTCAAATTTCAACTTTTTTCCATAGATTAATCTGAATTAAAAGTCACATAGAAGCATCTATAGACATCACATCATGCTGCTGTTCATGTGCCTGTCAGCAGGAAGTGGCAATGCACATAATACAAGATGTCTAATGCATGAAAGGAAAGAGTGTAGCACTTGAGACATAGGGTTAAGAGCCAGGAGCCTTGCATACAGTTCCCAGTCCTGCCACAGATGTCCTTGAGAAGGACACTAAACCTCTCTAAGCTTCGTCTGTAAATAATGTTTCTCATTCTCACAGGGTTGTTGTGAGGTCAAATTAATTATTAACTGTCAGACATTTTGCCATCGCTTTACAGGACGCACCATAAAACACAGTTTATTTTATTTGTCCTGAGATGAAAAGTGTACAAAGAAAGGGCAAATCTGTGAAAGGGATTGACACCACCTCCTACCACCCCCAACAAAAAACCCCAAACAAAATGGTATGGGTCACCTACCCTCCTACACTCTAACCTGTTGACTCCCTGTACCCCTTTGACATATGCTGAAATTCAGCCCTTTCACTTTCCTTCTGTTTCCCTTTCCCACTCTTTCCACTGTTCCTACCTCTACAGCTGCTGAAGTTCCGAGTGCTCCACATTTGCCAGATTAAGTTAGTTTAATTTTAGGTCATTGTTCATGCTCTCATTCCACTGAGTTCATTGGTAATGTTTCCGCTGCAGAAGGCAAACTTGCAGATAGAAAAATCTACATTTCTTCTCCTAATAGCATGAATCAGCTTTTCTGGCCTATATCCATTAAGACAGCCCAGAAGGCAGGAAAAAACAAAAAAACTCCATTTAAGGTTACTCATGATATAAACAACTCTATAAAATAACCCTATAAAATAACACAATCCCTAGTTATAAATCTACATATAGTAGTTGGAACATATTTTACAGTAGGCCATATATTTTTATTTTCTCTACGCATGGCTGACCCTTCATATTAAAATTTAGCAGGATTAAGTTCAGTGTCCATTTCAACTCTGTGTGATGTTTCTGATAGGTTATTTACAATAAATGTAAAAAAGGAAGCATCAGGAGTAATTCCCTGGCTAAAATTCATTAAATTAATTAAATTTATTGAGTGCAAATAATTACAGGAAGCAACAGTTCAACTAGGTTGGGGAGGTTGCATTACAGAGAAATGCCTGATGAATTTTTGTTCTAAAAGGTAATTAGAGCTTCCTGTGTCCTGGTACACACGGATCAGTAATTTCTTCACTGTCTGTTTGAGTAGAAGGCAAGTAGTATCTTTTTAGAAATGTATCGATTCTAGTCTTGTTATTTCCATGGTTAAATTGCTCATACATATCTTGTCTGAACGTGTCTCCAAACATTAGTCTTGTTATGTCTTTTTATGGTAAAATGGTGTTTGCTATCAGAAAACATATGTAGAAACTTCAAAACAATAACCAAGAAACTTCTCTTTCTGAATTGCTTCTTGGCTAATCCCAGGAGACTGAACTTCTCAGTTTATCTCTTACTGCAAGGCATACTTTCCAGATCCTAGACTCATTGTTTTTGTCTTTTTCAAGCACTTACATTCCTGAATATGATACTATAAAATGGTTACCTTAGAGTGTCATTAAGACTTGCGTGCAATGCTGCTGCCGCTGAATCACAGCATCACAGAATAGTTAGGGTTGGAAGGAACTTCTGGAGATTATCTAGTCCAACCCTGATGCCAAGAGTCACCTAATTTCTCTCTCCAATTACCCATGAAGAATATTCACTGATCAAATTCACATCAATGTGGATTTATTAAATCAAAAATTGCAGAGAAGTAAATTTTAAAAGCATAGCAATGTACCAGAGTAATATGTAGTATAACATATATTCTGTGTGGTGACTGATTATAGTCAGTAAACAAATTCTCCCATATATTTCAATTTTGAACTGGTTAGCTGCATTAATTATAACATTAATTATAGGTAGTTTATTTTGGCATAAAAACCAACTTGAAGACTCATTATCCATTTTATATAAAAGTAGGATGAGAGAGGAGTTGAGAGAGAAAAATCACTGATTTACTCACATGATGATTGATTCAAAAAGGCCAGTTGGCATAATTTTTTTAAGGTTATCAATCGGACATTTAGAGCTGGATTTTCTAAACTTGGCCTCCCACTTATGGCCACAAAACATGAACACAAAGACACCCTGCATGCTAGAAGATAATTGTGCTTCCAGCACACTGACTTAAGTACGTAAAATGGCATAAAACCAGAACTAAATGCAATATAAGGAAAGAACAGAGCTAGAAAAGAAAAGGAATGAAAAACTGGGAGGTTGTATGGACAGTGTGCAATTCTTAATAATAATTTTCTAATATTAATTAGTTTTCAGGTTACTGCTTCATTCTGAAAGGACTTATTTTGATCTTTTGCATACATGCCATAATTGTTTCCGATTTTATTTATTGCTATTCTAAGGTTTATTTTCATCTTCAGAATCAAAGTGACATACGACAGAATTTCCTTTTTTTCTGATTCAGTCACTCCCTAATTAATAGGTCTCATAAAAGTAGTTACCTAAAGTTACCTAAACAACATTATATTCAACTCTTCAATGTAAGCTTTCTGAGATAAGGAAGAGGCACTTCTTATATACAGGTGCCTAGCTCCAGAGGTAGCTTAAGAACTCTTCCTGATGCAGAGTACATTACAGAGAAGCCAACTGATCTTTTAAATGCATTGGAAAAGCCATGCAAAAAAAATGTGAAGAAATGTTCAAAATAAGGGAATTGAAGTCAAAGAATTCAATTTTTTTTTTATTATTTTTCCCAATTCTAAGGTTGATGTCAATACTTGCTTTCACCATTCAGTCACAGGTCAGAAGGGCAGAGGCAGTTCTTCCTGAGAGACTATTAAGATATGAGAAGACATTCAATCTGTGTGTAGCAGTTCCAGCCACTGTGCTCAAGCTCCAGGGTGCAAACTGTTTCAATCATTGCTAGTCTCACTTTTGTTGTGCTGGAGGACCAGAATGTTCAATGTCCAAGAAGATGGTTGAAGTTTGTTAAAGGTAGGCATTTGCAAAAAATCCCAAAAAACCTCAAACACCACCAAAAATCCCTTATACTAAATGTTTCATATTTATTTTTTAATTAATTTATTTAGATTTTTCATGTGAAGATTTGCTTTTTCCTTTCTGTCCTGACTTAACAAGACCTCCTGAAAGACATCTTTCATCATCATCAGAACTCAGAGAAGGTTAATGTTCACTGAAATGTTCTTTGGTCAAGTTCTTGCCTGCAGGGACTTTTCCAGTACGCATACTGCAATGGTATTAGGGAGATAGACATTCTCCATGCTGCCTTCACAACAGGGAGAGAAAACTGACCACCAGATTCTGTCCTCCCCTTGCATTCTTCCCATCCCATTCTAATACACTTTCAGAGCTTTTCCTCAATGACAGGGCAATGTAAACCAACAGTTGACCTACATTTCGCTGGTTCTCCCCAGTGATGATGTTCCATGTGCTTGGCAAAAATGGGAAGGCACAAGTCATGGAACATATGAGCCCTGCCAGGAATGCACAACCTAGAGGAGTTTCTCCCAGCTAAAGCACAGTAAAATTTAGCATACAACAAACTGGATATATTCATCTTCAAATACTGTTTGCCACAAAGTCTAAAATCTCCTGCACTTAATCCAGTGCAAGCCCTACATTGAATCATAGGTTAAGTCTACTAATCCCTTCATTACATATTTGCAAATTGAAGGCTCCAATCAGTGTTGCCTCTGTTTTTTAAAATAATGTGTTGGTTGCCTAATAAACTGGGGCTAGTAATGTTTCATATAAGTAAGCATTTTTCCTTCTGTAATCCATTGAGTTCAACATACAACCTAACCATATTGCAGATCTTACATTTTTCATACTAAGCATTTTCAGGCTTGCAACCTAGAAGTAGGTTCTTCAAATACAAGTTTAAGACAACGAATCATATTGCTTCCTTCTAGAACTTCTGAGTTTTTCAATCCTAGTTATTCAATCAAATTTAGCAATTTACAGGTGATTGGTATCTTTGCTTATACTTCTGTTAAAAAATGCAGAGGAACCTCTTTAGATGTTAACTCTGAGGTTATCAAAAGGGCCATTCTTTGGGTGCTGGAGTTTTCATATAATAATAAAAACATACATGCACACACACAAAATAATTGAAGGGGAAAAAAAAAGAAAAAGCTCAAGAACACTCCTTGAGCTTTCAAGACTAACTACAAAGGTTTTGGGTTTTTTTGTTTTAATTTTATTCCATTCCTCATATTGTATTCTCTGTATAGTGTTCAGTTCTTAGCACTAGAAGAAAACACGCTGCTGGTAAATGCAGGAAAATTACCTCTTTTACTGGTCTTTTATCTGAATAAAGTTCATATGTTTCTGTAAATGCTGAGGTAGTAATAACTTCAGCTATAACTTGGCATCTCATTCATATTTCCCCCCTTCTGTTTTTGGAAATTGACCTTGTTAAGATGACATTTCCATGCACTATTATGTAACACAACATACAAAATCACTTAAAGGGAGAGAGACTAGAAGGAACAGCTGGTGTAAAACAACCTTTAAAGTGAGTGTGCAAACACAGACATTGGTAGGTTTTGGAATGGATAACCTGTCCTGTACCTCGAAGGGGTTAGTGCCCTTTACCCAACCAAAAGCTAGTGCTTAGTGCTAGAGCAAGGGAAAGGCAATGCTAACCTTCATCAAAAAAGAGGATAATTCAAGTTTAAGAAAACAACACAAAAAGTGAAAGGAAGAAGAAAACTACATAAAATCTTGATTTTACTCAGAACAAAAAAGACCTAGTCTGTTGTACTTTGTGCAAAAAGAAATACACTGATGGTTTTTCTATATAATCTTTTTTTATCAGGAGATATAGAAAAGCAAGATATATAAGAAAATTCAAAAATGTCATTCTAAAACCAATGTAAGGACTTCCAAAGAATGCCTCAAATGTCTGCCAGTTTGCTTTGGTGACTAACAGAGGTAAATAAACTAGGCAATCATAACCAACAGCTAGGCAACTCCTATATAACTGATAAACTTTTTACCAAACTCAAGAAGAAATCTAGAAGGAAAAGAACTTCTTATGTCCTAAATAGCTAGAAATCCTATCTTGTTTAACATGTGAGTTTTTCCAGGCAGTATGTGTCTTCTATCTCATCTCTTGTATAGTGTCAAGACAACTGTTGGCAGTTTCAGAAATAACGATAATATTAAGCTGAACTAAATATTTGCACAGATAAGGTGTTTTGCTAACAGCAATGGTCTCTCTAGAGACAAAGACCATGGTGATAATCAATAAGAACAGAGGATTTAATCTTGATTTAATCTTGATTATGAACTACAAAGTTTTTAAAAGACCTGCTTTTAAAATCATATTCTGCTCAGCAGCAGGAAATTTTAAGTGCCAGAGAATCCTTGTGGTACAAAGTGGAGAGAGACATGCACTTTCATCAGCAAGCTGTATTTCCACCATGAATTAATTGGTTGTGTATATTCATAGGAACAAAGGGAAAAAGGGCCATGGGATGGCCCTATGGATCTTCCAGTTGGCTATAATCCTAGTTTTGATTTGTTGGTGAAGGATGTTTGGGGAGGTTTCTTTTGTTTCTTTGGGCTCTATATAACGTTCGCCAACTGTTCTCAGTTATGTGACCCATGAAACTTTGAGAAATAGGGATGAGTCTATCTAAATTCAATAAGTTTAAGATTTGTTCTAACACTAATCTGCTACAGCAGGCATTTAGGTTCAAACTAGAAGCATGACATATACACCAAAGTTTAGATGAGTAACATGGCTTTCACTGCTGATGTTAGTAGAGAGTTTAAAGAGGTACAGGACTGAAATATCGGAAAGAATATATTCATGTAATGAATTACACCTGAGAGACCAGAGTTCAATCTTCAGATGTTTGTCTTGCTACTATACTAGATGAATATAAATTGCATGCCTGCCATTTTCTCTCTTCCCCCTGCTTCATGCCCCCTTGCTCAGTGTGTTACACTCTGTTAAATGTATTTTTAGGCTCCTTGATGTCCCTTTCATATTGTGTAGAGGTGGTATCTCATAACTGTCATGTCCAATATAGGAGAAATTATTCCCTTGGGCTTCATTGTGCCTGAATCACATTTAATATTTAGCCCTAAATTAACAGAACTATTCAGCAACTGAATGTCTGTGGCCATTTCTCAATTGTTAAAGAAATGAGGAACACACTGGCAAAGCCACATTCATACTGCATTTGAATGAATTTTTGTTTTAGTGTGAATTGCAGGCCTGATCTCTTACCAATGAGGGAATACATGAAAACTCTGTGTCAAAATAAGTGGTATCAGACTGTCTCAGGGAATAAATTTAATCTAACTTTAATAACCTTAGTCTACATTGGTCTTCGTAACAAATACATTATTCTTTCATTTACACAGTTAAATATTAAAACAATACATTTGGAGCCATTACAATGTCACAGCCATGATCAAAGAAGAATCAGGTTGTCAAGCACAAATATGTGATTCAGGAGACATTGAATGTATCCTTGATTCAAGTACTAACTTACACTCTAAACTTGGTTAATTCATTTGCTCTGTTTTTGAAAATCAAAGAAAATCTTTGAATGATTTATTCACCTTGCTTGTCTGGAAAGAAACACTGAAACACAAATAAGATATTACTTGTAAATGCCAACTACTTTACTACAGAAATTTCCGCTTCACTCCCTTGGTCTGTAATTTCTGACAATTGAAAGCACTGAATTAAAGTCACTTTAAAGCTATTATGCATGTCACGTCATGTTAAAAGGTAAACTTATCAATTACAATGTTTTCCAAACAGCATTCCACAGGGACACTAATATCCAAACTTGATGCATCGTGTTTTCCGAAGAAAATTCCAAAGAAAAAAAAAGCCTAGTTTTTAATGATCACAAAAGGTTCAATAGCCAAAGTTAACTGAAATATATATATATATATATGTAAAATTTTTTCCCCCTCTTTCATTACATAATTCTCAGCTGAAGGGAAATGACTTTAGATTGAGCAATATCAGGAGTTAAATACCACTGAATAATAAGATCCTGCACCAAACAATACAGATTTTCAGAAAAAGATACTTTAAATCTGTGTTACTCCTCATTTGACATGCACAGAAAATGTCTTCATTGATTTTGAAATCAGGAGGTTTACTAGTGTAGAAAACTGTATAGAGCCAGATAACAGTCATACATCATCTCACCAAATGCGTGGACAAACCTGTACCTTAGGTTTTAGGAACTTAGGACTGTTTTACTACCCAGAAGTATTGGAGTAGAGAAGAAGTCCTATGCAGAAAATGCATGCCCTCGTTCAAAATGGTCCTCTACAAAGTTTTTTTAAAGTGGTACTGGTATTTTAAAGCCATGAAAGAGTCAATCCTGCCAATGTAAATATTCAAAAAATCCAAATACTACATAAGAAGCCTAAAATAATGCCTGAGGATTTTACATTTCATTTGCTCGAATACTAGAGACTTGAAGGAAAATGAGATAGAATAAAGAAACCCTTGAGACTATAGGTGGGGTTTCTTCCCTTGTGAAAAATGCATAACTCTATGGAAACGGAATGACAGGTGTTAAACTGGAAAAGCTACAAAGGAGTCTTGATATTGAGAAGCAAGATTATCTGTGCTGATGGATCAGGAGCACTGTTTTCCACAAAGTAGCAGAAGCAGCCTGCATGAAGTATCACAGAATCACTGTGCTGAATTGGAAGGGATCCACAAGGATCATCGAGTCCAACTCCTGGCCCTGAACAGGACCATCCCCAAAAGTCACACAGTTGTGACCAATTCCCTGGGGAGACTGATCTAGTGCTCAACCACCCTATGGGTGAAAAACTTTTTCCCGATATCCAACCTAAACCTCCCTGAATGCAGCTTCATACCATTTCCTTGGATCCTGTCACTGGTCATTACAGAGAAGACATCAGTGTCTGCTCCTCTTCTGTCTCTCATGAAGGAGTTGTAGACTGCAATGAGGTCTCCTCTCAGTCTCCTCCAGGCTGAACAAACCAAGTGACCTCAGCCGTTCCTCATATGTCTTCCCCTCCAGACATCCTTGTGGCCTTCCTTTGAACACTCTAAATTCATAAATGACTGGGTATTAAGTAGAGGATTAGATGTTGCAAAGTAGGACTTGTCCTTCTTCCATTTCTATTGGTTTAAAAAGTTCATAGTAGCATCCCTTGGTTATTGATTAATACTTTACAAACTTTTTTGTAATGAGCCATTAGTACAACATCTACTCATTCCTTCCAAACCTTTGACAAGTATATACATAAAAAATATAGAGCATGGGAAAATGAAAATAAAAATAAAATAAAAAAAAAATTTGTGCCTAACTGGGATCATGTTTGACAAAAACTGAACATGTTTCTTGACTGCAGGTCACTTTTGATTAATATAGAATATGAGACTTAGCTAGAGTATTGTAGAAAGCTGTTATGAAGGGAGAAAACAACATGAATAAAGAAGACAAAGGAGAGGCAAGGAAGTAGTCTCTGCAAGGGGAATTCCCTACAGAATTACTGTGTCTACAGAGGAAAGATTTATGGTATATGAAGAACCAAACTGGAGTGTCATCAGTTCTGCTTAACTGAAGAAAGTTGTTGGTGACAAGTATGTCAGATTTTGCCTTTTTCTGTGAAGGTGTTTGGGCATTTAGTATCAGTTTCTATTTCTATTATCAATAGCCCTCTTTATAGCCAATAAATGGGCCTACTGCTTTTCCTCCAAGTTTCCCTTAGTGATTTGCAAACCTTCAAGTTGCTTGGACTTTGGCTAATCCTCTTTGTATTTACAGGTGGCTCCCTGAGTGTATAAGCAGTCTAAATCTCCAAATCTTCACCTATCTTCCTGACTTAGCCTCATCTGCAAACTGCCATTCTTGTAGCCAACATAGTCCTTTGTAAATCAAAGAAAATTTGGAAGCAGAGAGTGTGGGGAATTGTTTTTCCTGGTTAGTCAGGCCACTGTGAAGGGTGGAAAACACTGTCTCCTCCTGTTGTCTCCTCTTTCACGTAAGCATGGTTGTCAGAGCAAACTTTCACATAAGTGCAATGAACACAACTTTTTAGCTTATTTATATTTCTTCCAAGTTTTCTAATTTGGACAGTGATCTAATAAATAAATAAATAAATAAATAAATAATCCATATTCTATTGCAGCCTCTAGTTCTCTTTTAGTTCAAGTGGCAAAGGTCTTCATTTTGGAAACTAACAGAACCTGACTTCTATCCTCTTTGCTGTACATATATTGTCTGGCTAAGCGTAGATGTGTGCATCCATGGATGTAATACAGGGAATGAGATACACCTTGGTGCCAGATTTCTGGGGTGAGACACACATGAGCCCAGATAGTCACAGCAGCACTGCTCAGAGCACAGCATGTTCTTTCCTGGAAGACTACATAGGTCTTTGTGAATATACTCAGACATTAACACTGCTCACCTGTTATAGGGATAAATCCACCCATGTGCACATTTGTCAAGTAAAAACCAGTAATGTTAGAAAATTAAGGCTATGTGTGGATGAGAAAGCATATCTAACTCTCAGATACAGCGGAGCAAAGGCCAGACATCTTTGATGTTTGACTGTCTGCAAAATGAACTGAATTTATTTGACAACGGTGAGATGCTTGAGGTTGTCTGAATGCCCTAAAGTATGAGTGATTAACCAAGAGGGCTCTGCCAGGCTGCTGTCTATCATTGTGGGCATTCCTTCCTGCAACAACAACACTTACATGAGGCTTCAGCTTTTTTAGTACAATTAGCAAAATTCATGCCACAATTAACCAATTTATCATTCTTAGGTGGAAATATTTCTAGGAACTTTCTTTGTCTGGGGTGCTAGATATTTTGCTCAGGGCCTATCTACATTGTCAGCTGACAGTAACTATTGGGTCCAAAGCAATTACTACATTTCTTTCTTTATATAGTATGCTTACAGATGATAGGAAGCTAGCGTGCAGGCAAGGGAGTGGTACACATTTTAAAAGCCTTTTGCATGTTTAAAAACAATGACATGGAGAATTCCACAGTGTGATTTCACTGCCCAAATTGTACATGTTGAAACTTTGAAATGTTCATATTACTTATATAGCTTTTATTGACAGCACACAAAGGAATCACCAAAAGCCACTGACATGCAAAAAAATCTGACTCAACAGAGGTTAAAGGAAAAGAATGAAAAGGGAGAAACGTTAATAAAAATCACCACAGAGTTTTGCAAATTGGAGAGATTTCTCCAGCAGCTCTAGTGAAATTTCATTAATAATAGCAGGGGCCACATAACTAGCTGTTATCTCTTGTCCAAAGATACTGGGCATTTGTTTGAAAGACTGGATGTGGAAAGAGAAACTGGGGGAGGAAATCAGGTTTGAGTTCCCCCAATGAGTTTCTCTGTTGCTTAATTTGTACACTATGGACAATGCCCATAGCATGTATGCCCTTACTATGCTGACTGCAATTTTGTTACTACATCCAGTATAGTAAAATTTGATTTCAGATGAGATTTCAACATATATAGAAATAATTCTGCACGGTGCTGCATTACAGGAAAGGTATTGTAGTCTTGTTATCCAATACAAAGTCTAGAACCTAGCAAATTTCTGACAATTTTTGGGAACGTTGCAGCTATTGGTTATGGACAACAGAGGTGGATCTGTTTATGTCTAGGTTTTCATGACATCCAGCTGTATGATGAGAGCTACTGATCCCAGACAGATATATAGATGTCTCAAATTTTACATAGGAATGTAAAATTTGCTAGTGTTGAGCAAAAATTGAAAGCTCCAATAGGTATGTTAATTTAAAGCTTGCTGTACAAGTAGGTGCATGATTTTCTTGCCTTTTCCCTTCTCTGAACGATATTTCAGTTAAAAATTGAGGTGGGAACAAAGTATGCAAGAAATTTTAAACATCCTTATTTTCACTGGCAGAATTTTGGTAGCAACATGTTTTATTCTAATACTGCTATAAGAGCTTGATTTGTACCAACTGATGATTAAACCAGTTGAACTTAAATTGTCTTATCAGGCACAATAGTACAATAGATTTGAAAGGTGTTAAAAAAGTAAAACGATTCCTCCAAGCAAACTAAAAAGCCAGTAACACAGTTTAATGTAGGATTCTGCAAACCTGATCTGTACACACGTATTTGCCTTATTCTGTCCAACTATACCAAGTATTACTATCTATCAAGTCTATTTCAAGTATTTTTCAGCCAATTTTTGAAAGCTATCTGTGTCTTCCAAGATTGGAAACTGCAATCTGACTATTTAGGGGAAAAAGATTAAGTTTAATTTTTCAAAAAAACCCAAGAACTATAAACTGAAATTGTTGATCAATTTGTAAACCAGTTACATTTTTACCTTCTGCTCCATTTATCACAAAATAAAACTTTCTAAAGAAAGCTTCTTAAACTGTCATTTTCAGTCAGGTCAGTACTCATTTTCTATTTCTCAAAAAAAAATTATATGGTACTTCAGGTCAGAGGAAATGAAACTTACAGAGTGATGTTTTTCATTGAATGAAATGCTGTGGTTGAGTACAGAGAGTTGGGGACCTGTTTTAGATAAAATCACCGACGTGGAAGGGGCTGACTGGGATGAGGCAGGATATATGATGTACAAACTCTATCCCAAACAGAGGATGGCATCAAATTTGGGCTCGATTTTGTATATTAGATAATAAAATCCTAATATCTGTCTATGAAACATCTGTCAAGGTGAACCTTGTTCTTCTCATGCTGTCATTTGTAGTTGTGTCTAAAACAACTCCAATGTTACTTATAGAAAATAATACCAAAGCAATTGCCTTTTATTCAGGAGACATCAGTGGTTTTTATGGGAATTCTCCAACAGCTATGGCCAAAAGGCCCCAGTATGTTGATCACACCACGAGAGATATTCACCAGAGATTTTTGGAGCTACACTTCCATCATGTTGGAAATTCAAGTTTGCCTAGCAGAGGTATCTAAAAACTACATGTAGCAAAGAATTTACGTTGCCATTCCAAAGGAGCTTGTAACTTTTTGGTTTTCATTTGTAAACCTGGCAATACAATTCTAAACTTTCATGACTAGTGGGAATAAAAGAAACATATTGTCTGGGAAAAATCCTTTTTATAAGGAAACCTTAAAAGTTTCATTTCAATCACAATGGAAAGACACTAGTACGTTGTCTCCAGCTGGTTCACTGATGCAGTTCACTGTCCAATTTACAAAATATGGAAAAGTTTCCTTGGAAACAGATTTCTAAGAAATCCATTTTTTTTCCCTGATGGTAAATTGGTTAAATTCAGAACTGGTACAGGCCGGTGCACCTCTGCATAAAACCTTTCCTACTTAGTAGATCTCTGATATTTTTAGTCCAGAACAGTATACACACTTTTCAGAGAGAACAAGAATAAGTACTAGCTGAACAGCTGACTTCCAAAATTAATGTTTCATGCCCTGATTTAAATGTCTTGCTATAATATCATAGCAAAGCAATCTCAATCTCACATTAATGTGTGCGCTGGTTTAAAAGTAAACTGGTGGGAAAAATGAACCCAACTCAAGCAAGATTACAAGTCAAATTAACAATTTACTTAGAAGATTACAATAAATGCAATGATACAGAGAAAACTGATTTTAACCCCCAAAGAGAAATGTATAACCCAGTACCCTGGGACAAGAACAGAATAGTGTTTGTTAGCCCCTGTTCTGGGCACCACATGGCCTGCCTGGCAGCAAAGTAAAACGAAAGGATTGTCCAGGTGATGGTTGCAGTCCCGTCGAAGAATTGCAGTCCTGTTAAGAGTGGCAGTCACAGTCCTGTTGAAGTTCTGGTCCTCCTCTTGATCTGACAAGTGTTACCAAAAGTCCCAAACCCCAAAGTTCAATGCTCAAGTTCAGGTGGGAATGCCCAGTACCTCCTTCAGGAGTTTCACAATGGATGATTTAACTCTGTGAGTCATGGGATATATATTCTTCCCAATGTGTTTCCATAATCCACCAGTAGAATAAGAGAGAACATCTATGTGCTACCCATAATCTTTTTCAGAACAATGTGATATAGCCAAACACTGTAGTAATGTATGAGTTTATTGGTACTTTTCTGTGTTCCTAGTGTCGAGTTTCCCTGTCATATTCCTTTAGGACACTATGTGTTTCACAGTAAAGCTCAATCTTTCTCCAAACCTTGTAGATCGGAACCTGAAGCACAACCTTAAACACAGAAATTAAAGAGACCGTTTTGAGAAACCATTCAAATTCTCCTCTGTTGGCTAGAAAGAGAACTGTGAAGTAAGAAGCCTAGGAAACTTCCCTCATCATATGAATCCAGTTACCAGCAAGCCACTTTAAAGAAAAGGTATGACCAGAATATAGCAGTTTTGTCCTATAAGTGATCTCCTTGTAGTTCCTGAACTCCAATCAGTGGCATGGACTGATGCATATAGTTTACTACAGAACAAGACAGTATATGACTTATAATTTGACTTTGTAAGGCACTTGACTGAAGAACAGAATTCTGCAGTGCATTTGAAAAAACACAAATCTCTATCTAGCAATAAAATGGAATTTGTAAAAATCATTGGTGGTTTAAGTGCGTCTCTGTCTATTTACAAAATAACATCAATTATCCTGTGAATCATCTGACTTCATTTAAAATTGTTATATTCCATATATTATTGCAACTGTGGCCTCAGGTGTTATGACATCAGAGACCATTGGTCAGGCAGTCAGAAGACCTACGTGCTTGTACATGAGGTATTTCAGCATATTAATGATTTTCAAGCAAAGAAAAATATACTAGTATTTCACAATCATCTTTATTTAAAGGTTAGAAAACCTTTTAGTTTCTTTTAGTTCAGAATTATTATATGTGGCTTGTTATATTGTCAGTCACTGCAATGCTGTTATGAAAATCATCAGGAAGGCATATTTGGGCATAACATACATTTCACATCACCTATGAAAGAAAAAATACGTTATTCAAGCTTGAAGAGCAAAGAATGCTCTGACATTAGGAAGTTCTAGAAATAAGGTTGATCTGCTCTGTCAGAGGAGATTTAGTCCAGATATTCGGAAAACATTCTTCATCCAGAGGGTGGAACAGGCTCTCCAGGGAAGTGGTCACAGCACTAAGTCTGACAGAGTTCAAGTAGTTCTTGGACAATGCTCTCAGGCACATGGTGTTATTCCTGCAGTTGTCCTGTGCAGAGCCAGGAGCTGGACTTCAATGATCCTCATGGGTCACTTCTAGCTCAGGATATGCTATGATTATCTGATTCTGTGGTACACAGCACTTCCAAACAAATGTCAAGAGAAAATACAAGAGAACCACCAATTTTAATTCTAAAATAAACACAATCAATATGTACACAAGAGGTCTTCTAAAACTACATATGGGAGAACATGTCTCCTTTGTTCTCTTTCATGCAGAAGGAACATATTGCTCACCCCTCCAAATAGAAAATATCAATCATTAGTTAGTATCCACAGAGGAAGTGTGTCATTTGGAGTGTTTCATCTTAGACAACAGAACTCCACTGGGAATAGATGACACAGAGGAGTGTTGTTCTCACAGAAAATGCCATGTAGCTCACTTGTTAGTTAAAGTAGTGTTGCAGAATTCTACAAGGGAGGTGGCTCTTTAGACAGCCTATTGATACATTCCCAAGGGCTAAAATGTGTTGTTTCAATCACTAGAAAACACAAAATAAAATTAATTGAGCATTCATTTGATCTTTCCAAAGTCCATGTTTCAGCCTTTGAAATCTGTACAGTCCCATCTCAGTGCTTTCCAAACAAAATGAGAGTTGCATTCAACTATGTTCACAAAGCACCATAGTGGCTTCACAAAAAAGTTTTCACCAATTTTGACTGCTAATTTCATTATTTGGTGATTAGTGAGCATCTTGTAGCTACATTAGGTTGAATTTGATCCTCATCTGTCTGAAAACTGTGATAAAAAAGTGGTTGTGATCCTATGTTTCTGACTTATTTTATCCAGTAAGGAATGAATCAAGCCTGTACTGCAATTCATTCAAAAGCTACTATTTTAGAGATTTAGAAACAGCCTAAATACAGCACAGAAAATGTTCTGGCTTCCTTAAATAATGAGTAGTTCCCTGAATACAGAGTCCAACTCATCTACATTGTCAAATAATTCATTTAGCTTTCAAAGATTGAAAAAAACTTGCATTCATCTAGCTTTCAAAGCATTTGACACTGTCTCACACAACATTCTTATCTCTAAATTGGAGAGACATGGATTTGATGGGTGGACCACTCGATGGATAAGGAAATGGCTGGATGGTCACAATCAAAGATTTTCAGTCAATGGCTTGATGTCCAAGTGATAAATGGCTTTCCTCAGGGGTTGATACTGGGACCAGTGCTGTTTAACATCTTTATTGGCAATATGGACAGCACGATCAAGTGTACCCTCAGCAAGCTGGCCCATGACACCAAGCTATGTGGTGCGGTTGACATGATGAATGGAAAGGGTGCCATCCAGGGGGACCTAGACAGGCTTGAGAGCTGGGCCTGTGTGCACCTCACGAAGTACAAGGCCAAGTGCAAAGGTCTGGGCAGTCCCAAGAAAAAATACAGGCTGGGTAGAGATTGGTTTGAAAGCCCTGGGGAAAACAAATTGGGGATGTTGGTTAACAAGAAGCTCAACACGACCCAGCAATGTGCACTCACAGCCCAGAAAACCAACCGTGTCCTGGGCTACATCAAAAGAATTGTGACCGGCAGGTCAAGGGAGGTGATTCTCTCCTTATTCTCCACTCTCATGAGACCTCTCCTGGAGTACTGCATCCAGCTCTGGGGACTCCAACAAAAGAAGGACATAGACCTGCTGGAGCGGGTCCAGAGGAGGGCCATAAGGGTGGTCGGGGAACTGCAGCACCTATGTCCTATGAAGACAGAATGAAAACGTTTGGGTTGTTCAACCTGGAGAAGAGAATACTTCAGGGAGAGCTTAGACCTCAGCCTTTCAGTCCTACAGGAAAGCTGGAGAGGGACTTTTTACAAGGGCATGTAGTAATAGGGCAAAGTGGAATGGCTTCCAACCAAAGGAGGGTAGATTTAAAAAGGAAGAAATTAGGAAGAAATTATTGTGAGGTTGTGTGACACTGGCACAGATTGCCCAGAGAAGCTTTGGATGCCCAACCCCTTGCAGTGTTCCAGGCCAGGGTAGATGGGGTTTTGAGCAACCTAATGTAGTGAGGGTGTCCCATGGCAGGGCACTTGGGACTAGATGACCACCAACTCAGACCATTATATGATTCTATAATTCTATGATTTTAAGTTGGGTGAATGCCTCAGTGTTCAATCCTTAGCATAGTGGTAGCAAAGAGTTCAGAGCATTTTGATCCACTGAAGTCAATGTGATTTTTCTTTTGATTTTCAGAAGTGTTAAAATCTACTCTTAAAGTCCTCAAATAGTGGTGTTTGTTGCTTAGAGTTTTAATCCAAGACGTCATTTGTAATTCAGAGGATGTGCTGTCTGTTCAAAAAACTAGAAGTAATTTAATTTGATGATGTTTATTGTCAGGTTTTGGTAATATATGATGACATTTTAAACTTCTGTAATGACAGAGATTTAAATTAGCTAATAACCTAATAAAGTATTAGATTATGTCAAATTTTTTTAAATAGTATCAGACACTCTGTTTTCTATACAATCTCTTTACCACACGATTAATTTTTCTGGGCAGTTTTAAGACATTTACAGTGCTGTTATATTTTTAAGGTGAAGATATTTTGGATCATTCCAATTCCACCAGATTATGATTCTTCAAGAGCTGTTACAAGCATACTAACAGCTAGAAGTCAACTAAAGTTAACAGCTAAAAGTTAGCTCAAATCTAAACATTAAATTTTCATTTGGTTTCTAATTATGGTTATATCTTTTGCATGTAGATTTATAGGCAGTTTTTAATCATTTCTGTGAAAAATTCTGTATTTTGTACCTCAGAGGATAAATTATTTTGGATAATAGTAGTATTAATAATTTTTAATAATTATATTACTGAATGTATGATTTTATTATGTTATACTAGTAATTATAATAATTAATAAATTGTTAATTTTTTTAAGTTGAATTTGTCTCAGTTGTTAGAAAGAGAATAAACAATAATATATTTGCTAATATACTCACATAGAACAGTTTCCTTGAAACACATAGCTAATTGGAATTGCTAGCTTACTTAAACATTTAAATATCTGCATCAAATTATTAAATATAAAACATGTACTCGACAGATGGACTAATCTTGAGTCAGACGCTTGTGCTTCCTTAGGTATACCTTCTCTCTCTGCCCCACTTGCAATTACTTCATGTCAGGTAAAGCCATCCCTGAAGCAGCCACAGTGGCCTTGTAGAAGGATGGAGTTTGCATGAGGAAGACAAGGGTTCCTGCTACCACACCTTCAGACAGAAAAAAAAGAATGTCTCCTTGTGGCTACCCCTTGGTTCAGGACCCCATGCAGTAGGAGAGAAGGGCAATCAGCAGGTTGGATCCCCTAGTCCTCACATTTGTGAGTTCTTTCATGTCTTGGGTTAGACTTCAACCTCTTCAACATTTTCAGGACTGGGAGCTGCCGAGCACAGGACTTGGTGATGACAATTAGACATAATTTTGAATCTATGGTTTCTTATGGGCCCAGTATAAAATTTGTTTAATTATTATCATCATTCTTGTTGTTATTGCTATTACAAAGAAATGTTTTTGTAAACTTCTTTAGAAATGTTTTACCTTTCTAGTTGTCTCAGTTTAAGGAGACTGAAGTGTTTTGCTAAGGAGGATGAGTTACGAGGTAGACCAAACTCCTCTCTCCCAGCAATTGTAAATCTAAAATTAAGAGGTTCCAATCGAGGAAGTATGGAAAAAGAAAAAATAATAGTCCTTTATTAAAGGATATATGTGTATTGGCAGAACAACAAAAGAACACAAAAACAACTAAACAATAATCCTGAACCCAAAAGTCCCCTTCAAAAAGGAAACAGTTTGATACTTCCCGTCCTCTGGCGCAATTCCAATCACGGTCTGCAGGGGGCGCTGTTGGGCTCTGGTGGTCGCCGTGTGGGGCCCCAGTTCGCGGGAGAAGCCGACAATGGAGATTTTCCCCCTCCACCAAAGAGGGGAAGGGGAAAAGGGGAAAGAAGGGTGGTTTCTTCCCACGAAACTCACGCTGTGTGCGGTTGGCTGTGGCCAGGACTCCGCCCTTTCGTCCATGAGCACAAACTGCTGCCAAAACACGGGATCGGAGGAGGGAAAAAAACGACCCCCTCCCCAAAAGGTTCCTCTGTGGGATGGGCCAAACCTCTCTGATGAAATCTGAGCAGGTCCGGGCTGGCGACAGAGCAGAGTGTAGGCAAGCTAGGGCCAGAAAACAGCCAGATGACCAGGTCAATAGAAAACGGCCTCAGAGCCTTTCCAATACACACACCTTGCCTCCGTTAAGGCAAAAAGTGAAGTCATTTCCAAGGAGAGGAGGTACAAAACTCATCACCCCCCCACACACACACAGCCTTAGAGAGGGCTATTAGCCTGGAATGCAGTTCTGCTAGCTAGCTCTTTCCCGTAGGTCAATCACCCCCTTCCCCTCCCTCATCCAACATCCCTCCTTTACAGGAGGCAGGGAAAAGAAAAATTCCTGCTTGGATTTTTAGAACAAGTAAACTTATGACACTGGTTGAAGGAAATTGACCTTGAAGGTATTTTGATAAACTACTACTTGCATGAAAAACATACATTATATTTTCCAGTTAAAAGGACTATAAAATGAGAATCCTCACTGCTAAATGGCACACTTGAGGCTTTCAGACACTTCTAAAAAGTCCCCATGAAGAAAAACAGTTGTGACTCTTGTATATACAGCTGTGGAATAGTGTTGGTGGAGAACCAAGTAGTTTCAAAAATCAATCTGGAAGAGGATGAGGCCTTGAAAGTTTCAGACTAAAAATTCAAATAAGGATATTTATGTATATATAAACATCTATCTCTTCCTATGGTATGAAAAGGTTTTATTAAGCTGATACACAAAACTAAAACATTAACATTTATGTTAACTTCTGGCCTGCTTTTAATTTTTAGTTTTGTATTTCATGATAATTTGTTAAAAGAAACAGGGTTTTCTATCATGTACTTTTTTTCTGAAATGTTCTCCCAGAGTTTGACTATTAGTCTGGCTTCCGTTATCATACTGAATGCTTGATGATCTATGCAAACAAACATTATAAAATTAAAGAAAAAATAGAGAAGTGACAACATTTTTCTATATCAGCCTAAATTCACATGTGGAATTAAAAGTGAAAACATTTACAAGAATCAAAAAGAATATTTGGGAATTTCTAAGCTTTTGTTGTTAAGATGATTCTTACCATAAAATATTTTAACAAAGTGCTTATACTGAGCAAATGTCACTTTTTTCCAAAGTGCTTGAAAACTGTGGCTTGCTACTCAGGATTTACCAAAAGAAACTTATTTTCAGAGTCACAAATAGGATGAACCGAAATTGTCTTCTCTTCTTTGGCAACTCAGAAGGATTTAGCCTCTCCATCCCCATCTTTTAGTGACCTATCTCACTCATGATTTTAATGAACAAAATCTATACAATTTCCAATACTTTCCCCTCCTCTGTTCTATGATACACTGTTTGGGAGATATTGACTTGCCTTACCATATTGCAAAGATGTAGGCTTGTAGGTGTAAACGATAATGTTTTGTGTAATATCAAAGTAATTAATTTTTAGCTATGATGTCATACTATCACTTCTCAAACTCACCAAGACATGCCATTTCAAAAGTAAATATTAGAAATTAAAGGGCATCAAGTGTATTCAAAATCGGATGACTAAAAATGTAAATTCAATTACAACACATTTTGGCACTCTTATTGCTACAGATGTCTGTTTTAAGTTAAACATTGGGCATCTTCCAATATAAATTTGTAGCAGTTGCTTTGGTGAAAAATTGAATGATACAAGTGTTTTGATGATTTCCAGATGTTTTATTGATAGCTGGGTAGATAGGTACTGTGGGCAAATAGCAGAGACCACACAAATAAATTTAATGGAAAAAAAACCATACAAGTAGACATATTCTAGAAGTTTTTTGCTTGTAGCACATTTTCTATAATGAATTAAGTACAATTATCTGGAAAAACAGTAGGTATATGCCTGAAATTATGAAATCGTTTGTCAATTCAATAATAGAGTCATTAATAAAGCAGTTTGTCTAATATAAAAATATATAAAATTTGTCAGTTAATTATTTATAGGTAGCTGTGAGAAAAATCTTTCCCCCTCCCCTGTTCTGGTGGTATGTGTGAAGGCCATCAGCTTCAGCCTCTCCAGCGTGTTTCCTTGTGCAGTCTGAAGGCTCTCTATCCACATAAATTATTTCCAGTGTCTGGGAAGGATTAGAAGATGAGGAGAAGCTCTTTGGCAGTTTCCGTCTCCTACATCAATGCAGTAGCAATCTCAGTTTAACTGTTAATGTGGCAGATTTTCAGGTCTACATGCTTTCATATCAGCTTTTAAGCCTTTGAATAGGTTTAGAGTCTTGATTCAGCTAAATTTTGAAAGACCTCACATGAATGACTGTCATTTATCCATGTCTTGCAAATCCCGTTTTCTGTGCTGTCCTTAAGTTGTTAATCTGTTTTTTTTCCCATTTTTAAAATTTTCACAAAGGCCCCAGAATCCTCCCCTTCATTGTTCCACCAAGGCTGTGCCCTTATCTTAGATCCAGTAATCAAAAATACTGATGAGGACAAGAGCCTGTTTATGACAGGTAGCATATAAACATAGAATTCATAGTTGCCCTACTCAAGTAATTTTTCATTACATGTTTCTCCTGGCTTTCTATCCCTGCAGGATGTTGAAGTATCTAAAGGCAATAACAGTCTCCTCTTGTTTTTAGCAAGGTTTAGATCCTTTATCAATGCTGGAGGTAACACAGCAGGTGGGAATATCACTCTTGTGATAGTAGAGTTCAATTACAAATTCTGGCCTCCTTTTCCCAATAGATGGGCATCTATATAGCTGTTAGCACTTATTTGCCTCATCTATACTATTAAGTACTAGCATATTTTCCCGTGTTTCAAAGAGTGTACACAGCTATCCCTCATTTTTAAAAATAATTATTTCAAGAAAAGAAAGACTGTTGAGTCTTAATTATAGGTTTGCAACAAGCAATAAAAAAAAGGATAAAGCATTGCTTCCTGACTAATTTAAGTATCATTT
Organism: Manacus vitellinus; assembly: GCF_001715985.3. Lineage (NCBI taxonomy): Eukaryota > Metazoa > Chordata > Aves > Passeriformes > Pipridae > Manacus > Manacus vitellinus. The sequence continues at coordinate 880,265 of NW_021940651.1, read as the reverse complement.
GCCTTCAGGTTTTTCAATGGATTCACTGCAACTCACAGCACCATGACATATATATTACACAATTACTTATCCTCTGTTACAGAATTGCCATATATATGGATAAATAGGGAAGTTTCAACTCTGAAGCAAAATCAGAGCTTATGCTACCTTCTGCAATAGCCTCTTGTGACTCATCAGAATGTATGGAAACATAATTCTTTCTCCAAAAGTATGATACTTCTGGCTACTCCTCATTTATAGAAAGCAAAATACAACAGGGAAGAGCATTTCTGTGGTATTTAAGTAAGAATCACCAAACACTGCTTTTTTTGGTATTTTAGTTGTAGACAATAGTGGTTACTATGGTATACTTGCATAGCATAACGCAGTTATCCTTTTAAAAAAGAACTGCAAGATTATGTGTCAGATGTCAGATACAATTAACAATGACAGACCACCCAATTTTACAGAAGAGACCCAGATTTTCCACCTGCTTCTCTCCACCCCTGTGTTTTTTTAAGCATTTTTATGATTTTAGACTGGAAAACTCCATGAGGTGGACACTGTGTTTTCCTGCTAATGTAATGCACACTCACCATTTTAGGATTTTGTTAATGTATTTTTCTTTCTAGGATTCCATCAATTTTCTTGATATTTTGTAACAAAAAATTCCCATAATTTTCAGGAACAGCTGAATAAATTAAGTTTTAATGTCAGAAATGCTCATGCCTATTGTAACTGCAGAGGGATAGCTACTCAGGTACCAGGAGATGCTTCCTTCTAGCATGCCAAATGCTATGTCTGTTCTTGATCATCTTGAGTGCCATCATGCAGCATGTACAAGACAACCAGGGGGTCAGATCCAGCAAGCATGGATTTATAAGAGGCAGGTCTTAGGCATGCTTATGACAGCATGATCTGCTTAGTGGATGAGGGAAAGCATGTGGATATTAACTAGTTAGACTTTTGTAAAGCTTTAGACACTGTTTCCCACAACATTCTCCTGAGGAAACTGACTGCTCATGGCTTGGACGGGTGCACTGTTTGCTGGATAAAACACTGGCTGGATGACCAGGCCCAGAGAATGGTGGTGAATGGAGTTGAATCCAGCTCGCAGCCTATCACAAGTGGTGTTCCTCTGGGCTTCATATTGGACCAGTCCTTTTTAATATCTTTATTGGTGATCTGAGTGAGGGGATCATTGACTTCATCCTCAGTAAGTTTGCAGATGACACCAAGTTGGGTGGGAGTGTTGATGCACTTAAGGGTAGGAAGGCTCTGCAGAGTGATCTGGACAGGTCGGATTGATGACAAGTCCAGTTTTATGAGGGCCGTCAACAAGGCCAAATGCTGGGTCCTGCACTAGGGTTACAACAACCCCATGCAATGCCACAGACTTGGAACAGAATGGCATAAAAGGACCTGGGAGCACTGGTTGACAGCAGCTGAACATGAGCCAGCAGTGTACCCAGGTGGACAAGAAGGCCAATGGTATCTTGGCCTGTATCAGAAATAGTGTGGCCAGTAGGACCAGGGCAATTATTTGTCCCCAGGTGCTCATCCCTGGTGAGGCCACACCTCAAATCCTGTGTTCAGTTTTGGGCCCTTCACTACAAGAAATACAATGAGGTGTTGGGGTGTGTCCAGAGGATGGCAACAAATTTGGTGAAGGGTCTGGAGCACAAGTCTGATGAGGAGCAGCTGAGGGTGTTTAGTCTGGAGAAAAGCAGGCTCATGAGGGGCGTTATTGCTCTCTACAACTACCTGAAAGGTGGTTGTAGAGAAATGAGTCTCTTCTCCAAAATAACAAGTGATAGGACAAGAGGAAATGGTCTCAAGTTGTGCCAGGGAAGGTTTAGATTGGATAGTAGGAAAAATTTCTTCATGGGAAGGATGGCCAAGCTCTGGAGCATGTTGTCCAGGGAAGTGGTTGAGTCATCAGCCCTGGAAATATTTAAAAGATGTTTAGATGTGACATTGAGGAACCTGGTTTAGTGGTGGGCTTGGCAGTATTTGGTTTTCAGTTGGACTCAATAAATATGATTCTATATTAGGGAGCTAATGTCTGTCCTGATTTAAGAATAGCAAATAGCAATGTTACCTACATACTGTTTGCAGGTAAGGCAGAGTAATAAACCACAGAAGAGCCTTGTTTGTCAAATTTTGCCCATTGATATCCCAGGAATTCTAAGTAAGCATATTTTTTGTTTGGTTTGATAATTTCTAGGTACCATGCCCAGATATGAAGACCATATTTAAGCTTTTGAACTCTGACTTTTTCTTTTAAAAGAAGATGTGTGCTTTCTCAGAGTCAAAATGTGTTGGAAAAAAGCTTCTCTCAAAGGATACATTTCAAACTCTAAGATTATTCATGTATTAGTAATAGGTGTTTTGACAGTTGGCATGTTGCTTGCAAAATAAACTGTAACATCTTTTAAGGTAGAGTTTAAGATTTCTTCCAGTTGCTAAATCTACACTTTTTCTAATTTTTACATGGAAAAAAGAAATAAGACAGACCGCTACTTTATTGTAATCTCTTCAATGAGTTCTTTTCCACCAAACTCAGCATGAGAAGAGGACCAATTCGAATATAATTATCAAAGATGAGGAAAAGGCTGAGGTATTTAACACCTTCTTTGTCTCAGTTTTCAATAGAAGACAGGTTGTCCTGAGGACAGCTGGCTTCTGGAGCTTGTAGAAAGAGACAAGAATCTGAACAGCCCTCCTATAATCCAGAAGGAAACAGTGACCTACTGAGCTGCTTGGATCCCCACAAGTCTATAGGACCGGATGGAATCCACCCAAGGGTGATAAGGGAGCTGGTGGAAGAGCTCGCCAAGCCTCTCTCCATCATCTACCAACAGTCCTGGCTCACTGGGAGGTCCCAGATGATCGGAAGTTGGCAAATGTCACGCCGATCCACAAAAAGGGCCGGAAGGAGGACCCAGGAAACTACAGGCCCGTCAGCCTGACCTCAGTGCCTGGCAAGGTTATGGAGCAGATCATCCTAAGTGCAATCACACAGCATCTACAGGATGGACAAGGGATCAGACCCAGCCAGCACGGGTTTAGGAAGGGCAGGTCCTGTCTGACCAACCTGATCTCCTTTTATGATCAGGTGACCCACCTGGTGGATGAGGGGAAGGCTGTGGATGTGGTCTACCTGGACTTCAGCAAAACCTTTGACACCGTCTCCCACAGCATTCTCCTGAAAAAGCTGGCAGCCCACGGCTTGGACAGGGGCACTCTGTGCTGGGTTAGGAACTGGTTGGAGGACCAGGCCCAGAGAGTGCTGGTGAACGGTGCTGCATCCAGTTGGTGGCCAGTCACTAGTGGTGTCCCCCAGGGATCAGTGTTGGGCCCCGTTCTGTTTAATATCTTTATTGATGATTTAGATGAGGGGATTGAGTCCATCATCTGCAAATTTGCAGATGACACCAAGCTGGGGGGGGGATGTCAATCAGCTGGAAGGCAGGAGGGCTCTGCAGAGGGACCTGGA